>NC_045966.1:2522474-2647474 GCF_010909765.2 Amblyraja radiata | reverse complement strand
GAACCAGGGGCCACAGTCTTAGAATAAAGGGGAGGTCATTTAAGACTGAGGTGAGAAAAAACTTTTTCACCCAGAGAGTTGTGAATGTGTGGAATTCCCTGCCACAGAGGGCAATGGAGGCCAAATCACTGGATGGATTTAAGAGAGAGTTAGATAGAGCTCTAGGGGCTAGTGGAGTGAATGGATATGGGGAGAAGGCAGGCATGGGTTATTGATAGGGGACGATCAGCCATGATCACATTGAATGGCGGTGCTGGCTCGAAGGGCCGAATGGCCTACTCCTGCACCTATTTTCTATGTTTCTATGTTTCTATGTCATGCAGCAGGGAAACAGTCCCTTCGGCCCAACTTGCCCACACCGACCAACATGTCCCGTCTACACCAGTCCCACCTGCCTGCGTTTTGGCCCCTGTCCCTCCAAACCTCTCCTATCCATGTACCTGCTCAAGTGTCTCTGAAATATCCGAAGTTCACAGAATCAAAATAGAGTTTGCTTTTATTTATTTGTTAATTCTTCTAACCCACCACTTTACCTCCAGGGTCCCTCAGGTCGGCCGACTTGGGGCTACTGACTATCCCGCGGTCTAGGTTTAAGCTCAGGGGCCACCACGCCTTTGTGGTTGCAGCACCTAGACTGTGGAACAGCATCCCTCTCCTCATCAGAACTGCCCCCTCCATCAACTCCTTTAAGTCGAGGCTCAAAACCCATTTCTACTCCCTAGCGTTTTTGAGTCCCTCTGAGGGAGCTCTGTAAACAGTTTATGTATGTATTGTTAGGTACCATTGTATGTAATAATAATAATAATGGATGGGATTTATATAGCGCCTTTCTAATACTCAAGGCGCTTTACATCGCATTATTCATTCACTCCTCAGTCACACTCGGTGGTGGTAAGCTACTTCTGTAGCCACAGCTGCCCTGGGGCAGACTGACGGAAGCGTGGCTGCCAATCTGCGCCTACGGCCCCTCCGACCACCACCAATCACTCACAATGTAGTACATGTAGTACATTGTATGTAGCACATTAGTATCTGCACTGATGTACAGCACTTTGGTCAACGTGAGTTGTTTTTAAATGTGGTGTACAAATAAAATTGATTGATTGGTTGGTTGATTGATTGATTGATTGATTGATTGATTGATTGATTGATTGATTGATTGATTGATTGATTGATTGATTGATTGATTGATTGATTGATAAACTATTCATACAATATCTGGACTTCCGTATCTTATAGTTTATTACATTCACTTTGTCAATTTTGTTGATCTTCTAAAGCATCTCAACAAGCCACGATGTGTTCAGTTCTGGGCACCATGTCAAAAGGACAGATATTGTCAAGCTGGATAGGGTACAAGGATGTTGCCAGGACTGGAGGGTTTGAGCAGTAGGGAGAGGTTGAGCAGACTGCAGCGCAGGAGGATGAGGGTGATCTTATAGGGGTGTATACAATCACGAGAGGAATAGATCGGGTGGACGCACAGAGTCCCTTGCCCAGAGTAGGGGAATCGAGGAACAGAGGACATGGGTTTAAGGTGAAGGGGAAAAGATTTAATAGGAAACTGAGGGGTAACTTTTTCACACAAAGGGTGGTGGGTGTATGGAACGAGCTGCCGGAGGAGGTAGATGAGGTTGGGACTTTCGATAACGTTTAAGAAACAATTAGACAGGTACATGGATAGGACAGGTTTAGAGGGATATGGGCCAAATGCAGGTGGGACTAGTGTAGATGAGACATGTTGGTCAGCGTGAGCAAGATGGGCCGAAGGGCCTGTTTCCACGCTCTGTGATTCTATGACTAAAAAAGTTGAAAGATTAAAATGTAACTATCATAGCTATGTTCTTACGGCAACTTTCACAAGTTGACAGAGCATTAATAAACGGCTGCACATATTTACCAACATTATCAAAAATCTTTTTTTTTTAAGAAGGACCGCCCTTGTCCCGTATTTGACCGCTACTACTCGGGTCGAGGGGACTGTCGGGTCGGAGCGCCACGTCCGGCCCCGCCTCACCCGTCCCGACGTAGTGCAGCCCATGGAGTGCAGCAGCAGCAGCAGCAGCAGCAGCGCCTCGCCCGTGGCCTCGTCGGTCGGTCGGCAGCCCGGCCAGCTGTCCGACCTTCGGACCTTCGCTGACCGCCAACACCACCACCACCCCTCCTTCTCATGGCCGATCATCGGTTCACGAGTTGGACGGGGCGCTGGACTTTACGTGCAGCCGGCGGGTCAGCTGAGGAGTTTCGGCCCGGGCCGTGTGATGTCGCGTGTAAAGTCCAGTGCCCGGGCCAAAACTCCTCAGCTGGCCCGCCGGCTGGGCTTTGTGTGCAGTCCAGCACCCGGGGCCAACTCATCATTCACCCAGCCACGGCCCAGTCGGTCAACGAATTGCCGTCGGGAATTTGTCCCGTATTTTGACCTCTTGCCCCTCATGTGGGAGTGAGAAAGTTGGCCACCGTAATATGGTGCATTGTAACAGCAGCCTGGGGCAAATCTCCAGACAATGTATTTTTGTTTAGTATTTTTCAACTTCTGTTGCTAAGCAGATGGGCACGGAGTTTTTGTGACATCCTGCGATGTAATTACCCATTGTTCTTCAGCTTGAAGGCAGTGGACCTGGCCATCAGTGAATGTGACATGGTGTAACACAAAGTATAATTAACACTGCTGCACTCCGGCCTGCATGCTTGGCAATGGGATTCAAGCAGTCAGTGAAATCACATCTAAACCTGTCACCCAGCTACCTGAAGGAATACAGTCAATAACTGCTTTGTAAATATCCCCCTCTCACTCACTATTTTACTGCCCTACTTGCTTATGATCGGATACAAAACGATACAACTTTATTCATCCCCGGAGGGAACTTGGTCTGCCTGCCGACAGTCACAACACACAACGAGGTTACACGGAAAACTGGAGATTAAAAGTGAAAACAAAAAGGAAAAAAACAAGCGACGGTAGGCGGGCTGTCGAGCGCACGGGCGCCTTGCCCGGGACGAACGAACAAACAAACAAACAAACAAACGGGACACTTAAGGGCCTGTCCCACTTTGGTGATTTTTTTAGGCAACTGGACCCCCACTACGACAATGTCTACGACAACCTACCACCTAGTCGACGTCCAGCTACGGCAAGCTACCGACAACCGGCGACCCATTAGGACGTCGACCTACGACCACACCTACGACAACCCACGTCCACACAGGCGACAACCGAAGTCAACCTTCGTCCACCCGCGACAAGCTACGACGAGCAACGTCTCCTTTTCGGCGACAACTGAAGACAGTTCAGTCGCCAGTACCTGTCGCCGGTTGACGTAGGTAGTCGCCAATGAAATTCACCGAAGTCAGCACCGGCGACAACCTATGTTAACCTGGCGACAACTACGACAGCGCCTACGTCAGGAGAAGTCACGCTACGCCTAAAAAATCACCTAAGTGGGACAGCCCTTTACATCTCATATTCTGATCTTTGGACGGAAAGAGCTGACACATGTGAATCTCCGAATATTTTAGCGGCAAATCTCTGACGCGTTGGAACTGTTTGAAGTCTCAGCCTCGATTCCTTTCGTTTTAGTCCAGAGATACAGCGTGGAAACGGGCCCTTCAGCCCATCGAGTCCCTGCCGGCCATCGATCGCCCGTTCGCACTAGTTCTATGTTTTCCCATTTTCGCATCCACTGCCTACACACGAGCGACATTTTACAGAGGGGCCGATTAACCTACAAATCTGCACGTCTTTGGGACGTGGGAGGAAACCGGGGCACCCGGAGGAAACCCACGCGGGTCACGGGGAGAACGTGCGAATTTCACACGCGGGCAGCCAGCGCCCGAGGTCAGGATCGAACCCGGGTCTCCAGCACTGCGAGACAGCGGCTCTACCCGCTGTGCCACCATGCCGGCCCCTTGTTGGTGATCATTCCAGTGACTACATTGTGTTTCCCTCCACCCTGGAAGATGCATGCAATATCCCAACAATGTGCATGGTCTGGAACTCTCTGCCACAGAAGGTAGTTGAGGCCAGTTCATTGGCTATATTTAAGAGGGAGTTAGATGTGGCCCTTGTGGCTAAGGGGATCAGAGGGTATGGAGAGAAGGCAGGTACGGGATACTGAGTTGGATGATCAGCCATGATCATATTGAATGGCGGTGCAGGCTTGAAGGGCCGAATAACCATATAACCATATAACCATATAACAATTACAGCACGGAAACAGGCCATCTTGGCCCTACAAGTCCGTGACGAACACTTATTCTCCCCTAGTCCCATCTACCTGCACTCAGACCATAACCCTCCATTCCTTTCCCATCCATTTACCTATCCAATTTATTTTTAGATGATAAAATCGAACCTGCCTCCACCACTTCCACTGGAAGCTCATTCCACACAGCCACCACTCTCTGAGTAAAGAAGTCCCCCCTCATGTTACCCCTAAACTTCTGTCCCTTAATTCTGGTCATTATTTGAGAAGACTCTTGTTTGAACCTTCCCTACTCTCAATGGGAAAAGCTAATCCACGTCAACTCTGTCTATCCCTCTCATCATTTGAAAGACCTCTATCGAATGGCCTACTCCTCCACCTATTTTCTATGTTTCTATTTTTCTATGTCTCAAGGTGAACGAGGAAGCTGTGTGGATAGAAGGGGATGCAGAAAGAGTTAAGGATGCTGCCTCATTTAGGCCTTTGTTGGATTTTGCCCCCGTTCAGCAATTTTTTTTTTTAAAGCTTGAGAGCGTTATGGCTCATTTTGCAAAAACCTTCTCATAATTGCACCCATGGTGCCACTGATGCACAGTTTCATAATGAACAGAAATTTAATAATCTTGGACCTCTGCAAATTGTTGTGTGACTAAACACACACTTAAAAGCACCATAAATGATTTACAAATCCCACTAAATGAGTCCGGAGCACAATGCAGCTGATGTACCACGAATGTTATTAGCTGGAGCTCCATTTCAGACCCTCAATAATATTATTAACATCGCGTTCTCAACTATAAATGGTCTCAGCAGATGAGGCTGAAAATTATAGCAAATAGCGTCTTGGAATCCTACAAACTTGCAGATGAAACACTCTGGTTAATTTGTGACATATGTGAAAGGGAAATTAAAAATGCATAATATCACAGCAGCGCGTTTGAATACTGCTGTGAAAATCCACCGTAAAATACTACAGCTTCACCTTTTCTGTGTGGCTGGTTTCTTGTAACCTCCTTCAGAAGCAATCTGCATCACCCAACTTAATTACTCCCCAATAAAACTTTATTGTACATTAAAATCCAGATTAATTACGTGTCAAAAAGCAAACAAGCAGATGCCCGTTTAATTCGGCGAGGCTGTGCTTAGCCAGTGAGTCTGCCACAAACAGCAGCGGGAAAAAAATACTGCCTCTCGTATCACTGGGATATTTTTGTTCCCAAGATATGTTTTTTGGTCCAGTTAAAAAAGCCAAGTTGGATCATCACAAACATCTCCTGCCCTCCGCGATCCTAAAACATTTACTTAGCGTGCCTTCGGGAGTCTCTCTCGTGCCCAAGTGTGGGCTGCCTTTGAAAACAACACTACTATAAACTGCAGGCAGGTGGGGCAGGGAAGAATAAAGATCACCTTGGTTGTTCACAGGAGAATAATGATGTGTCTTCTTGTACAGAGAGAAGCTGAGAGGGAAAGCAAGGTGAAGCACTCTCAGATTCCCATAGGCGTCTAGTTTTGTTTAGTTTTGTTCAGTTTGGAGATACAACGCAGTAAGTGACCTACGACGGCTAATCTATTCGGATGCCTCATTATGGAATCTCCAGCCAGAGAATTTGCAAAGTGTGCCACATCTTGGGTTGAATGACATCTTGGATGGGAGGCTGCCAAAGAGAATTCTGTCAGTTCGCAAGTCTTCAAGGCAAGAGCTCTTCCATCAGTGCTCTTTGGCAAGAGATGGGCGTGTTTGTGTCCATTTGCTTGAGTCGTCGGTAGAACCCTCCAAGAGAAGCATCGAGGAATTTTCTGGGACACTCTTGAGCCCCCGTCCCACTTTCCCGAGTTACTCCCGAATTCTCCCGAGTTTTCCCATTGATTCAAACTCGGAGATGCCAGCCGCAGGTACTCGGGGCTAATTATTTTTACTCGTGGACATTTTTCAACACGCCGAAAAAACGTCCCGACTTACCTGATGCCCCGAGTACCCACGGCTGGGCATTACGAGCCGCTACGAAATATCTACGGACTCCTACAAACTCCTACGGACATTCTCCCAGTTTGAATCAAGGGGAAAACTCGGGAGAATTCGTGAGTAACTCAGGAAAGTGAGACAGGGGCTTTAAACATAGAATTATCACAGCAAAAACATAGCAAAAACATAGAATTATCACAGCATTTCTCAATAATTGTGGACACAGCCCAGACCATCACACACACAAACCAACCTCCCTTCCATTGACTCCATCTACACTTCACGCTGCCTCGGCAAGGCCAGCATCATCATCAAGGACCAGTCTCACCCCGGCCACTCCCTCTTCTCCCCTCTGCCATCGGGCAAGAGGTACAGAAGTGTGAAAACGCACACCTCCAGATTCAGGGACAGTTTCTTCCCAGCTGTTATCAGGCAACTGAATCATCCTACCAACAACTAGAGAGCGATCGTGAACTACTATCTACCTCATTGGAGACCCTTGGACTATCCTTAACCGGACTTTACTGGACTTTATCAGGCACTAAACCTAATTAAGGTTATTTCCTTTATCATGTATCTGTACACAGTGGACGGCTCGATTGTAATCATGTATCGTCTTTCCGCTGACTGGTTAGCACGCAACAGAAGCTTTTCACCGTACCTCGGTACACGTGATAATAAACTCAACTCAACAACGTTGGTTATTATCCTGCACTTTAAACTTGAGATTTTATCGAGCCCACTAACGTGTGCAGATAGATCTGCTATCGTGGAGCAGTCACTATTGACAAAACACTTTGTCCAACCACTTGGACATGCCGGCATGGACAGTATATTCACCGTTACACCAAGAGCGGGATGCCTTTTCAACACATCTCCCCTCCGCTCACCAACTACGCTCAATATTCGGCAGAAAGATCAATTTCTTTCCCTTTAATGCCCAGGCCTCTCCGACAGCATCTACCGCTTTGTACTTCCCTTCCCCTGGCACGTTCTTCCCTGCTCATATCAACATCTTGACTGACCTAAACATCAAGGGGGGGAAAAACAATATGATTGGGGATCCACTGGCTATTATTTCCAGAGAGATTTCAGTGAATGTTATTATTGAAGCTCAAAGATTGTCAAAATCCCATTTACAAAGTGACATCTTCGTCGGGACCTCGGCCGTAGATGAAAATTGAAGGAGGGAATCTTTCGGCCTGATAACAATACGGTATTACTGTGTCCCACTTTCATCAGCGGTCTGCAACACATGTTGCAAATTCTATGCCATTGTCATTCGCAAAGTACTCTAGTCACATCTGGTGGGTGGAAACTGGTACTGCAAAAGATTCCAGTCATAAGCGAAGAGAGGCTCAAAATGCTGGAGTAACTCAGCGGGACAGGCAGCATCTCCGGAGAGAAGGAACGGGTGTCGTTTTGGGTCGAGACCCTTCTCCAGACTGAGAGTCTCGACCCGAAACGTCACCCATTCCTTCTTTTCCAGAGATAATAGACAATAGACCATAGACAATAGGTGCAGGAGTAGGCCATTCATAGAAACATTGAAACATAGAAATTAGGTGCAGGAGTAGGCCATTCGGCCCTTCGAGCCTGCACCGCCATTCAATATGATCATGGTTGATCATCCAACTCAGTATCCTGTACCTGCCTTGTCTCCATACCCTCTGATCCCCTTAGCCACAAGGGCCACATCTAACTCCCTGTTAAATATAGCATTCAGCCCTTCGAGCCAGCACAGCCATTCAATGTGATCATGGCTGATCATCCCCAATCACTACACCGTTCCTGTCTTCACCCTATATCCCCTGACTCCTCTATCTTTAAGAGTCCTATCTAGCTCACTCTCTTGAAAGCATCCAGAGAACCAGCCTCCACCGCCCTCTGAGGCAGCGAATTCCACACACTCACCACTCTCTGTGAGAAAAAGTGTTTCCTCATCTCCGTTCTAAATGGCTTACTCCTTATTCTTGAACTGTGTGGCCCCTGGTTCTGGACTCCCCCAACATCGGGAACATGTTTCCTGCCTCTAGCGTGTCCAAGCCCTTAATAATTTACCTGTCCCGCTGAGTTACTCCATCATTTAGTGTCTGTCTTCGGTGTAAACCAGCATCTGCAGTTCCTTCCTACGCATCTAATTATGAACTATGAGCATCTTTGGGGAGAAGGGAAGCTGAAATTGAGGCAGAACTTGTTTCCATTAATAGACATGTTATATTTAAAAAGGTTATCTCTGCTCAAGGTAGTTGCAAAGGAGAAAACACAGACTGAACACCAGCTCAGTCATTTCAAAGGTATAAAATCCTGCTGACAATACAACAATAAACTCTGAGCCTTCCGATGCTTCATACACTTTGAGTGAAGATTTTCGGAAAATCACATTGAAATTTGCAGACGATTCATTGAAAATTTAGTCAAACATTAAGTCCATTTTTCGCCACAAATCCCAAATGTGGAAAAATCACCAATGAGATGAAACAACCACAAAACACACACATTTGTCCTTAAATTCACATCATCAACTTTGGAGACACAGTGTGGAATCAGGCCCTTCGGTCTACCAAGTCCGCGTCAACCTGCCATCTCCCCCACACAATAAATATATTCAGATGACAAAAACCCATTCATTTCACAATAAACTGCACATTGGATCATATGCCACATATTGCACAATCACTATTGATAAATAAGATGATAAGATATTACATTTTGTTAATAAAAGCTGATGAATGGTGTAATCAAGCAGTTGAACTATTTTAGATTTTCACCCCTTTTCTCCTCAGCTTGGATGGGTTACCATTGTGGAGCCGATGAAACTGTCCAATATTTACCAAAACAAACGACAATAAATACTCATAACATGTACTTCCCATTAATCAATTCCGAATCCGACCTTTCTGTCCTGGGCCTCCTCCATGGCCAGAGTGAGCCCCACCGCAAATTGGAGGAGCAGCACCTCATATTTCGCTTGGGCAGTTTACACCCCAGCGGTACGAACATTGACATCTCCAATTTCAGGTAGTCCCTGCTTTCTCCCTCCTTCCCCTCCCCTTCCCAGCTCTCCCACAGCCCACTGTCTCCACCTCTTCCTTTCTTCTTCCCTCCCCCCACCCCTCCACATCAGTCTGAAGAAGGATCTCGCCACGAAACGTCGCCTATTTCCTTCGCTCCATAGATGCTGCCTCACCCGCTGAGTTTCTCCAGCATTTTTGTCTCCCTTCCCATTAACCCACTCACTGCATTCCAAGTAAATCCTCCATTCGTTCGATTTGGATTCCTCTGTCATTCTAGGTCAAGGGTTCCTAACCTGGGGTAAGTTTTGCCTACCTAGGGGGTAAATTTGTTGATTCTGTTGACCGGTGTGGGCAAGTTGGGCCGTTTACCCCTAGCAACTTAACAATGTTATTTCACTTATTTACAAACAACTAATGATGAACAGATTCCCTTCGCTCCATAGATGGCTGCCTCACCCGCTGAGTTTCTCCAGCATTTTTGTCAACCTCCAAAAATAACTCTCTATTTTGCAGCTCTCTGTCCCAATAGATGTACGCTAAAGAGGACATGCCTTTTAAACCATCTGCCCCATCACTCGTTTCAGGAGGAATGTACAATAGGGGAGGCAAGGAACAGATAATGAGACAGACACATCGGACCTTACCATTGTGAAGCCTTCAGCAAATTACAGATGAAACGGTTGCCGCAAAAGACAGGGCGTTGTCGGAAGGTCCTTCCACCATCAACCTGTTGAAATGCAAACTCACGTGAGAAACATTCATCAAAGACATAATTATAGAGTCCTAGAGTGATACAGTGTGGAAACAGGCCCTTCGGCCCAACTTGCCCACACTGGCCAACATGTCCCAGCTACACTAGTCCCACCTGCCCGTGTTTGGCCCATATCCCTCCAAACCTGTCCTATCCACGTACCTGTCGGTTTCTTATACGTTGGGATAGTTCCAGCCTCAACTACCTCCTCTGGCAGCTCGTTCCATACACCCACCACCCTTTGTGTGAAACAGTTACCCCTCAGCTACATATTAAATCTTTTCCCCTTCACTTTAACCAGTGTCAATAGACAATAGACAATAGGTGCAGGAGTAGGCCATTCGGCCCTTCGAGCCAGCACCGCCATTCAATATGATCATGGCTGATCATCCACACTCAGTCCCATTCCTGCCTTCTCCCCATATGCCCTGACTCCGCTATCTTTAAGAGACCCATCTAGTTCTCTCTTGAAAGTATTCAGAGAACCGGCCTCCACCGCCCTCTGAGGCAGAGAATTCCACACTTACAACTCTCTGTGAGAAAAAGTGTTCCCTCGTCTCCGTTCTAAATGGCCTACCCCTTATTCTTAAACTGTGACCCCTTGGTCTGGACTACCCCAACATCGGGAACATGTTTCCTGCCTCTAGCATGTTCAAACCCTTAACAATCTTATATGTTTCAATAAGATCCCCTCTCATTCTTCTAAACTCCAGAGTGTACAAGCCCAGCCACTCCATTCTCTCAGCATATGACAGTCCCACCATCCCGGGAATTAACCTTGTAAACCTACGCTGCACTCCCTCAATAGCAAGAATGTCCTTCCTCAAATTAGAGGACCAAAACTGCACACAATACTCCAGGTGTGGTCTCACTGGGGCCCTGTACAACTGCAGAAGGACCTCTTTGCTCCTATACTCGACTCCTCTTGATATAAAGGCCAACGTGCCATTCACTTTCTTCACTGCCTGCTGTACCTGCATGCTTACTTTCATAGACTGATGAACAAGGACCCCCAGATCCCGTTGTACTTCCCCTTTTCCCAACTTGATGCCATTTAGATAGTATTCTGCCTTCCTGTTTTTGCTACCAAAGTGGATAACCTCACATTTATCCACATTAAACTTAATCTGCCATACATCTACCCACTCCCTCAACCTGTCCAAGTCACCCTGCATTCTCATAGCATTCTCCTCACAGTTCACACTGCCGCCCAGCTTTGTGTTATCTGCAAATTTGCTAATGTTACTTTGAATCCCTTCATCCAAATCATTGATGTATATTGTAAATAGCTGCGGTCCCAGCACCGAGCCTTGCGGTACCCCGCTAGTCACTGCCTGCCATTCTGAAAGGGACCCGTTAATCCCTACTCTTTGTTTCCTGTCTGCCAACCACTTTTCTATCCATGTCAGCACTCTAACCCCAATACCATGTGCCCTAATTTTGCCCACTAATCTCCTGTGTGGGACCTTATCAAAAAATGTCCTCTGGTCCACGATTCACCACTCTGGGCAAGAGACTCTGTGCATCTGCCCGATCTATTCCTCTCATTATCTTATACATATTTTTAATTTCCATTGGCTTCTATTGTTTTTCCCAATTTAATATAAAACCATTGCAACATTTAATAAAATGGATTTGTTTATGTGGAAATGTTAGCTTTGGTTATTATAGCATCTTTGAATTCTTTGAAAAAACTAGCTTCATTTTTTCCTTATTTTGTTGTAAATTTCTTTTTTTATCAATTCTTTAAGATGAAAGATCAAGGGGTTAGTGCTTGAAAATTAAATATTTCCTGTGTTTTCCACCACTGGGCCACTTTTGGTCTTTTCCTTAGTAAACCAGCATCTGCAGTTCCTTGTTTCCACTAAACGCAAAGGAATGCTTTCTAAGAATTATGTACCACCCCACCCAAAACTCTTTCATCTCAATGATACATTAAGGAGAGGAAAAAGAATCTGGAGACATGTCAGAAATCCTTCAGATCTGAGAAAGTAGAAGTGAGCTGATTAGCGCTGAGTTCAAAATGCTTGAAAACAGTTTTCTATGTTCCTGTCGATAGATTAGGTACAGTAAGATCGGAGGAATAGGGTTCAACCCTACTGACATTTGAAGCAGTGAATTCTGTCTAATTGCCTTGCTGGGTGAATCATGATAAGACTCGCTTGTTTCTGAGTGTCATGCATTTACCATTATGCTAAGTCAAGCATTATATCGATACTAGAGAGAGCTCACACATACACACATACACATTGGCACGCATAATGTTAGTCTACAGAACCCACTCATGATGCATAGGCTCCCTAGAACACCAAGAGTTGCTGTGAAGGACATTCTTGCTATTGAGGGAGTGCAGCGTAGGTTCACCAGGTTAATTCCCGGGATGGCGGGACTGTCATATGCTGAGAGAATGGAGCGGCTGGGCTTGTACATTATGGAGTTTAGAAGGATGAGAGTGGATATTATTGAAACATATAAAATTATTAAGGTCTGAAGAAGGGTTTCGGCCTGAAAAGTTGGCCATTGCCTTCGCTCCATAGATGCTGCTGCACCCGCTGAGTTTCTCCAGCATTTTTGTGTACCAAAAATTATTAAGGGTTTCGACACGCTAGAGGCAGGAAACATGTTCCCGATGTTGGGGGAGTCCAGAACCAGGGGCCACAGTTTAAGAATAATGGGTACGGCATTTTGAACGGAGATGAGGAAACACTTTTTCACACAGAGAGTTGTGAGTCTGTGGAATTCTCTGCCTCAGAGGGCGGTGGAGGCCGGTTCTCCGGATACTTTCAAGAGAGAGCTAGATAGGGCTCTTAAAGATAGTGGAGTCAGGGGATATGGGGAGAAGGCAGGAACGGGGTACTGATTGGGGATGATCAGCCATGATCACATTGAATGGCGGTGCTGGCTCGAAGGGCCGAATGGCCTACTCCTGCACCTATGGTCTATTGTCTATTCTACGAATAAATGGCCAATGCTTTGGAAAATCTGGCACCAATAGTCAATTAATAGAACTTCTTCCTCTTCTTATCGAGTCCACTAACAAGATTGGAAGTTGTTCAGCCAGAGGTGAACACACGTCTCAGCATCTGCATACAATGGTGTCTGTCTTGTCGCTTCTTGTACGCGGTGGTGGAAAGATTGGAGGAGACAGGGCCGCGACGTGAATGCTCTTTCTTTGACCCCAATGAATAGATGAATCCATACCTACATAGATGGTGCACAGTTTACAAATATACAACAAAGTTTCAGAGTCCAACAGTAATGGCACTTTTCAACTCAAATTCAAACTTGCGAACTTTGCCCATCACAGGAACTGCATTACAAAACGTGGTGGACACTGCCAGGTCCATCACAGTACTGACCTCCCCACCATCGAAGGGGTCTACAGGAGTCGCTGCCTCAATAAGGCAGCCAGCATCATCAGAGACCCACACCACCCTGGCATTTCACCCCTGCCATCGTGAAGAAGGTACAAGAGCTTGAAAACTGTAAGATCCAGGTTCAGGAACAGCTGCTTCCCAAGGTCCATCACACTACAATTGCAAATTGGCTCCGAACTGCCTAGACTTGGGGGGCATTGTCTTTGTCGTTGCACTATTATTGTTTGTTTGATCTCTCTCTCTCTCTCTCTCTCTCTCTCTCTCTCTCTCTCTCTCTCTCTCTCTCTCTCTCTCTCTCTCTCTCTCTCTCTCTCTCTCTCTCTCTCTCTATCTCTCTCTCTCTTCTCTCTCTCTCAATCTCTCATTCTCTTTCTCTCTCCCTCTCTCGCCCTCTCCCTCTCTCTCTCGCTCTTTGTTGTTTACGATGGGTTTTACAGAGTATTATATCTATGCATGTGTTGCGCTACAAGTCAGCACTTCATTGTTCCGCTTTGAGATGTATCACAATAAAACACTCTTGACTCTCGTGTTTGCTAAGTTACTGTGACAACTGAGGAAGGAAACAGGTCAACGTTGATGTATACCCGTGTAGACTAGAGTCAAGAGTGTTTTACTGTCATACGGTATGTCTTCAAGTGCCGAAATGGAACAGTGATATTCACTGCTGGCAAATCTTTGACAATATTCGGCATGTTACAGTGAAAGCACCAGGATAAGATGGAGCGAAACACAAAGTGCTGGAGTAACTCAGTGGGTCAGGCAGCATCTGCGGAGGGAATGGAGAGATGACGTTTTTGGTCGAGGCCGTTCTTCAGGCAGAGGGTGAAGCCCCTGTCCCACTTTCACGACCTAATTGGTCTGCCGAGTTTGCCCTTGACTCATACTCGCAGCATGGTCACCACGAGGTCGTAGGAGGTCTTCGTAACGCTTCCTCATGCTCGTGAGTGGTCTCCGCGTACTCGTGGTCTCAAGTAGGTCGCAGCGTTTTTTCCAGCCTGATGTAAAATGTCCACGAGTAAAAAAAAGGGTCGGCATGGAAAAAATCGATACTTTTTACTCGTAGGTAGGTCGTAAGTAGGTCGTAGGTAGGTCATAGGTCGGTAACGGGCCCGAGAAGAAAACATGACATCATTTTATCATGACATAATTTTCCACTTGTAGTCAGTGGTAGTTGGTCTTAGGTGTGAAAGACTGAGGTCGAGGGGGGTTGTAGACATAGTCGTAGGAGGTCGTAGGAGGTCTTTTACTTCGGCGAGTCAACACGACCTTGACATTTTTTTCATCTCGTCTAGGGTCTTCTAAACTCATGGATTAGGTCGTCCAAGTGGGGCAGGCCCTTAAGAGGGAAATCGGCTAGCAAGGTTATCTGCTGCCAGGAGATGTACAGGTCAGGGTGAGTGGACTAATGCTGCACTATCTTCCCATTTCCTTCTGTTGAGCCAAACCCTTGGGGGGAGGATGTTTGCTCTGATGGTGAAGGAAGGTGCAGAGAACTGCCCCAAATATCAGGAAGGGAAGGGATTTGTTTAATGCAGAAGGGCACAGCTTGAAATAGTGGTGGAAGCATGTTCAATATTGTAATAGTTCGCAAAAATGGATTGATATTAGTTTATTATTCTCACGGGTACCAAGATAAAGTGGTTGCTTGCTATCCAGTCAAGTCAGATAGTACCAGACACACCAGCATAGTCGAGACAAACACAAGTACAACAGGTAAATCACCATCATTGTTGAAACCATCAACGGGCGCGCTACCTTACAAGGCCGTGTACGGCAGTGATCGCAACTTCCGCTGAAGTGTGGATGGCCGTTGGCTCGCTAAGAGCTCATCCGCCCTTTGACGGGTCTTGTTTTTGGTCCTGCTGGGGGTCCACAGCCCCCTCCTCACTTGGCAAACCAGGTGGGGAAGACGGTTTAGTCGCCGACTATCCCACCATGGAGCAGGTGGCGCGGGATTACACGGTACCCGTGGCGGGGGGGACAATGAGAAAATAATTTTCCACCATTTTGTCATATTATAGCTTAGTTTCTTCAGTTTAGTTTAGAGATACAGCGCGGAAACAGGCCCTTCGGCCCACCGGGTCCGCGCCGACCAGCGATCCCCGCACATCAACACTATCCTACACACACACTAGGGACAATTTACATTTATACCAAAGCCAATTAACCTACAAACCCACACGTCTTTGGAGTGTGGGAGGAAACCGGAGCACCCGGAGAAAACCCACGCAGGCCACGGGGAGAACGTGCAAACTCCGTAGAGACAGCACCTGTAGTCAGGATCGAACTCATGACACTTGTTCTGTAAGGCAGCAACTCTACCGCTGCGCCACCATGCCACACAAATTTGTTTCATTTGGAAATGCACAGCATGAAATGAAGCAAACTCAAGAGTAAAAAGTTTGCTAAAAAAGAATGGTATTAGTTGATTATTCTCATGTGTAACAAAAAGGCCCAACAGAGGATGTACTTCCTGCGGCAGCTGAGGAAGCACAATCTGCCACAGGCAATGATGGTCCAGTTCTACACGGTCTGTCCTCACCTTCTCCATCATGGTCTGGTTTGGCTCAGCCACCAAGCACGACATCCGGAGGCTGCAGCGAATCGTCCGATCAGTAGAGAAGGTTATTGGCTGCAACCTTCCCCCCATTGATGAACTGTACACTGCAAGGGCCAGGAAGTGAGCGGGCAAGATCATCTCTGACCCCTCTCACCCTGGCCACAAACTCTTTGAATCACTTCCCTCTGGAAGGCGACTCCGGACTGTCAAAGCTGCCACAGCCAGACATAAAAACAGCTTTTATCCACGAGTAGTTGCTCTACTCAACAGCTAAAAATCTGTAGCCTCCCTTTGCTCTGGTATTCTATTTAATTCTTCACATGTTTAAATTATACTGTTTTATTTGTAATTGTCTACTATATATAGTGTTGTTACTTGCGAGCGGAGCACCAAGGCAAACTCCTTGTATGTGAACATACTTGGATGATGCAATGTATTCAATTCAATTTATCAATTCAATTCAAAGATAAAGTGAAAAGTTGTTGATAGTGCGCTATCCAGCAAAGTCAGATAATACTACACACACCAGCACCATCGAGCCAAACACAAGTACAACAGGTAAAACAATGAGAAAATTACCAGAGTGCAGAATATAATTTTCCAGCATTATCATGTTACAGTATTGGAGAAAACGTCCCATGCCCACAATGAAGAGAGTTAGAAAATCAGGACTCGTCCCTAGTTTATGAAAGGACAAGTCTGATGGAATATGAATTAAACATGTAATTTGAAAAAAGAATTGATGATTGACAGAGTGATACAGAGTGATACCTTCGGCCCAACTTGCCCACACCAGCCAACACTACACTAGTCCCACCTGCCCGCGTTTGCTCCATATCCCTCCGAACCTGTCCTATCCATGTACCTGTCTAACTGTTTCTTAAACGTTGGGGTAGTCCCAGCCTCAACTACCTCCTCCGGCAGCTCGTTCCCTTCACCTTGAACCTATGTCCTCTGGTCCGCGATGGACAAAGTATTTGGGAGTGGACAAATTAGATAGAATTTTTTTTTTTTAATTATCACAAGCATGTTGTGCTCCTGTTCTGCCCGTTGGAACATCCTTATTTAAATGTTTGTCACTCTGTAAAACTCCTCACTAGTTAGTTTAGTTTCGTTAAATTTATTGTCACGTGTACCAAAGTACAATGAAAAGCTTTTGTTGCGTGCTAACCAGTCAGTAGAAAGACAATACATGTGTTTACAATTGAGCCGTCCACGGTGTACAGACACTTGATAAAGGGAATAACGTTTAGTGCATCATAAAGTCCAGAAAAATCCAATTAAAGATAGTCTGAGGGTCTCCAGTGAGGTAGATAGTATCTCAGGACTGCTCTCTGGTTATGGTAGGATGGTTCAGTTGCCTGATAACAGCTGGGAAGAAACTGCCCCTGAATCTGGAGGTAGACAAAAATGCTGGAGAAACTCAGCGGGTGAGGCAGCATCTATGGAGCGAAGGAAATAGGCGACGTTTCGGGTCGAGACACTTCTGAATCTGGAGGAGTGTGTTCGTTTTCACACTTCTGTACCTCTTGCCCGATGGGAGAGGGGAGAAGAGGGAGTGGCCGGGGTGAGACTGGTCCTTGATGATGCTGCTGGCCTTGCCGAGGCAGCGTGAGGTGGAGATGGAGTCAATGGACGCTCTGTAAAAATGTGATCCTATCAGGGCAGATCTTCAATTTTATATCTGACCAAATCACAATTCCTATAAATTATTAAGTGTTAAAATGGACACTTCTGCTTCTACATCATTGGAATTCAGTTTGGATACACAGAACTCCGCGGAAAGTAGGTTCGGAGTAATGACAAAGGCCACAAATAAATGTTTGATGGCAAGGAAAAGTCAACTGCAATCTTACATCAAGTTTATTTAAGGAAGAAATGAATCCTTCTTATGAATATTTTGTACAAAATGATGGCAGTATTCAGGTCTGATCTGGGCTCCTGCCAGCAATGTGTCCATTCAGTCATCAGCCCCACTGAATTTGACAAAGAAAAATATCAAATGGATTTGATCAGACTGCCAATTGTACATATCCAATTAACAATGTCAATGAAAACTCAAGCAAGGTACAACGTGCTGGAGGAACTCAGTGGGTCAGGCAGCTTCTGCGGAGGGGAATGGGCGGAAGACATTTCCAGTCGGGACCCTTCTTCAGACTGAGGGAATGGGTGGGGGGGGAAAGAGAGGTGGGGGTGGGGCAAAGGCTGGCGAGTGATAGTTGGATACAGGCGAGGGAGGGAGGGGGTGATTGACAGATTGGTGGAGCAAGTGAGAAAGGCTGGAGGGGTGAAATGTAAAGCGGGAGGAAGGGTTGAGGGGAGAGGGACGAGGGGATACAAGGGTATAATGGGACCGGGGGATGGGGAGAGTGAGGGGGTGGTGGGGGGAAGGAGCAGGGTGAGTGGGTGGTGGGAGAGATTTGTGTTGACTGGGCTGGGGAAAGAGAGTGGGCTAGGGGCTTAATCTATATACTATTAAAAGTGTCATCCTGTATGCATGCGTACGTGTGTGTCCGTATGTGTGTATATGTTTTTGAATCTTGCCCTAAAAACGCTACTCGGTAGCGCTTACATTTTTACATATTCTGACTCACATTTTTCCCCTCCGAGCAGTAATCAGATTCACTTAAGATTTCATCCTATATTTCACAAGTTATTGACGATTCAAGTTTTTAAAAAAAGGCAAAAAACGGTTCTCACACATAGCCTTTTTCCAGGACATTCCACTGATGATGTCACAATGCCACCAATCACAATGGGCTCTCAAGCTGCCGAGTGCCACCCCCCCCCCCCCCGTCCCCCACCCCACCCCCAGGGTTATTCACACCTCCCCCGCTCCTAAACCTCCCCCCCACGGTTATTCATGATTAAAGTTTGAAAAAAAGCCAAAACCACCTTTTAAAGCACCAGCCTCCAGTGACGTCACAATGCCCCCACCCCATCCCCCATGGTACAGTCAAAAAGAATATTCCAGCATCTTCCAGTGACGTCAGGGGGAGGGCCTCATTTCAAAAACAGCTTCATCAACTCCACAACGCACACCATTGGGTCAGCACTTAGTCTACATAAAACTGCAGAGTCCACTCTTGGAGTCCACACCATTGGGTTGGAAGCTACCCAAGGGGAACATGAGGCAAATAAAACTCCATGACTGCCAGGCACCTGGGAGGAATAACATCTTAAATAAATTAGTGTCAAGAAACCACCGTCACTTGGATTTAGCCGAGTATGTTCATGACTTTATTTGGAGAACACTAAGGGTGGTGGGTGTATGGAACGAGCTGCCAGAAGAGGTAGTTGAGGCTGGGACTATCCCAACATTTAAGAAACATTTAGACAGGTACATGGATAGGACAGATTTGGAGAGATAGGGGCCAAACGCGGGCAGGTGGGATTAGTGTAGCTGGGACATGTTGGGCCGGATTGCATCAATTCATTGTGACAAGGTAACACTAAAAGCTACGGTGATTGCACTAATTTTTGATTGATGGAATAATACAGAATGGAAACAGGCCCTTCGGCCCACCGAGTCCATGCTGACCATCGATCACCCCTTTCACACTAGTTCCTCTTTTGCATCCACTCCTTACACACTAGGGGCAAGTTACAGAGGGCCAATTAACCTACAAACCTGCACCTCATTGGAATGTAGATAGATTTTTCATCAGGTTCATTCCCAGGATGTTGGGACTGACATATGTTGATAGAATTGAGCGGCTGGGCTTGTACACTCTGGAAATTAGAAGGATGAGAGGGTTTCTTATGAAACACAGAAGATTATTAAGGGTTTGGACACGCTAGAGGCAGGAAACATGTTCCCGATGTTGGGGAAGTCCAGAACCAGGGGCCACAGTTTAAGAATAAGAGATAGACCATTTAGAACGGAGACAAGGAAAACCTTTTTCAGCCAGAGAGTTGTGAATCTGTGGAATTCTCTGCCTTAGAGGGCAGTGGAGGCCAATTCGCAGGATGCTTTCAAGAGAGAGTTAGATCGAGCTCTTAAAGATAGCGGAGTCAGGTGATATGGGGAGAAGGCAGGAACGGGGTACTGATTGTGGATGATCAGCCATGATCACATTGAATGGCGGTGCTGGCTCGAGGGGCCGAATGGCCTACTCCTGCACCTATTGTCTATTGTCTATTGTCTAAAACTCGGTGAAAACCCATGCAGTCGCGGGGAGAATATGCAAACTCCATACAGGCAGGAACTCCAGTCAGGATCGAACCTGGGTCTCTGGGGCAGTGAAGCAACAGCTCTACCCGCTGCGCCACCGAGCCGCCCTATCTTTCATTCGAGAATAATTTCATGATCCCCCATATTTCATCTCACCCCCATCACTGATCATGGTGTGAATAAAAATAATATTTTTTTAGTAGAGTGCTTTTAGCTTCTCGCCAGAAGTTACATAAAACACGATTAAAATGTCAAGTGGCTAATTTGTATTCAAGAACTATATTTAAGGCAGCTGAAAATTCATTCATTCATTCATTCAAAAAAAAAAAATTTAAATTCTCCTCTTCACGCTGAATTTGATTCTTAATACAATCTTTACGATATATTCATCATCCACCAATTTTCTTGTATTTTTCGCGTCCGACCAGGAAGAATGTACAACGGTTTTGTTCTTGATTTATGTATTTAGTACGAGGACCATTAGCGTTTCATGTCACTGTATTTAAAATAAGCAGAAAGCGGCATTTACACAACACGTTCTCGGAATCTCCAAAGTACTGCGGAGTTCGCGGTGTATTTCTGAAGTGCGATCACAGCAGTCAAGCCAGATTTAGTGTCTTTGTTTCGTTTTTGGAGATACAGTGCGGAAACAGGCCCTTCGGTCCACCGGGTCCGCGCTGACTAGCGATCCCCGCACATTAACACTATCCTACACGCACTAGGGACAATTTAAGGGCCTCAGGTAGAAGGTACAGGAGTCTGAAGACTGCAACGACCAGGTTCAGGAATAGCTACTTCCCCACAGCCATCAGGCTATTAAACCTGGCTCGGACAAAACTCTGAACATTAACATAGAAACATAGAAACATAGAAATTAGGTGCAGGAGTAGGCCATTCGGCCCTTCGAGCCTGCACCGCCATTCAATATGATCATGGCTGATCATCCAACTCAGTATCCCGTACCTGCCTTCTCTCCATACCCTCTGATCCCCTTAGCCACAAGGGCCACATCTAACTCCCTCTTAAATATAGCCAATGAACTGGCCTCGACTACCCTCTGTGGCAGGGAGTTCCAGAGATTCACCACTCTCTGTGTGAAAAAAGTTCTTCTCATCTCGGTTTTAAAGGATTTCCCCCTTATCCTTAAGCTGTGACCCCTTGTCCTGGACTTCCCCAACATCGGGAGCAATCTTCCTGCATCTAACCTGTCCAACCCCTTAAGAATTTTGTAAGTTTCTATAAGATCCCCTCTCAATCTCCTAAATTCTAGAGAGTATAAACCAAGTCTATCCAGTCTTTCTTCATAAGACAGTCCTGACATCCCAGGAATCAGTCTGGTGAACCTTCTCTGCACTCCCTCTATGGCAATAATGTCCTTCCTCAGATTTGGAGACCAAAACTGTACGCAATACTCCAGGTGTGGTCTCACCAAGACCCTGTACAACTGCAGTAGAACCTCCCTGCTCCTATACTCAAATCCTTTTGCTATGAAAGCTAACATACCATTCGCTTTCTTCACTGCCTGCTGCACCTGCATGCCTACTTTCAATGACTGGTGTACCATGACACCCAGGTCTCGCTGCATCTCCCCTTTTCCTAGTCGGCCACCATTTAAATAATAGTCTGCTTTCATGTTTTTGCCACCAAAATGGATAACCTCACATTTATCCACATTATACTGCATCTGCCAAACATTTGCCCACTCACCCAGCCTATCCAAGTCACCTTGCAGTCTCCTAGCATCCTCCTCACAGCTAACACTGCCCCCCAGCTTAGTGTCATCCGCAAACTTGGAGATATTGCCTTCAATTCCCTCATCCAGATCATTAATATATATTGTAAATAGCTGGGGTCCCAGCACTGAGCCTTGCGGTACCCCACTAGTCACTGCCTGCCATTGTGAAAAGGACCCGTTTACTCCTACTCTTTGCTTCCTGTTTGCCAGCCAGTTCTCTATCCACATCAATACTGAACCCCCAATGCCGTGTGCTTTAAGTTTGTAAACTAATCTCTTATGTGGGAACTTGTCGAAAGCCTTCTGGAAGTCCAGATACACCACATCCACTGGTTCTCCCCTATCCACGCTACTAGTTACATCCTCGAAAAATTCTATAAGATTCGTCAGACATGATTTACCCTTTGTAAATCCATGCTGACTTTGTCCAATGATTTCACCACTTTCCAAATGTGCTGCTATCCCATCTTTAATAACTGACTCTAGCAGTTTCCCCACTACCGATGTTAGACTAACTGGTCTGTAATTCCCCGTTTTCTCTCTCCCTCCCTTCTTAAAAAGTGGGGTTACGTTTGCTACCCGCCAATCCTCAGGAACTACTCCAGAATCTAAAGAGTTTTGAAAGATTATTACTAATGCATCCACTATTTCTGGATAAATAACCCATTATCTGTTATTTGCACTTTATCAGTTTATTTATTCTTGTGATTTGTAGTCAATGCCTACTATGTTCTGTTGTGCTGAAGCAAAGCAAGAATTTCATTCTCCTATCAGGGACACATGACAATAAACTCACTTGAACATTACAATACAATACAATACAATACAATACGATTTATTTGTCACATTGCACATAAAGTGCAAGTGAAATGAATATGTCAGCAGCGGTACAATGATAAAGAACACACACATAAACATCCACCACAGCATTCATCACTGTGGCGGAAGGCACACAATTTGGCCAGTCCTCCTCCATTTTCCCCCGTGGTCGGGACCTCAACCCTCCGCAGCCGTTGCTGCAGGCGTCCAGATGGTAAAAGGACAAGGTACGAGTCCAGGTAAGTCCAGAGTCGGCTCTTCCCCACCGGAGACCGCGGCTTTAAGTTGGTGTAGGCCGCAGGCCGGCGGTCGAAGATTTAAAGTTTAAAGTTCCCGCCGCGCCGCAGCCAGAAGCACCACAGACCGCAGGGCCGGCGGTCGAAGCTCCCCTCTAGGGGTGATGGTAAGTCGCCACCGCGTCCGCGGTAGAAGTTGGCCGCGGGCCGGCGGTGGAAGCTTCTTCTTCTCCCGGGTCCCCCACAAGGGATCCCGGGCTGCGGACGCCGCGCCAGCTGAAACTCTGCAGACCGCGGCTTCAGGCTGCCGGCTGCCCCGGGCCAGCGAAACGGAGCGCTCCCCTCCAGCGAGAGTCCACGCTGCGCCCGCCGCTGAAGCCCCGGGCGCGTCTCAGGGAAAGGCCGCGCCGATCCTTGCTGTTAGGCCACGGGGGAGGCGACCTGGAAAATGTTGCCTCTCCATGGAGGAGGCGGCCAAAACGGTTTCCCCCTCAACCCCCCACACAAAACACACAAAGAAACATTAAAAACATACTTTAAAACATACTAAAAAAATTAAAAAAGTTGAAAAAACTAATGCGCTGCTGACAGGGCTGCCGCCATTGCAGCGCCCCCACCGATCTAGGATAGACCTTGAACTTGTCCCACTCGGAGATTTTTTCGGCGATTGCCGGCGCCATATCAGTGTCACCAAAAGTTTTTGAATATTTCCAAATCCAACAGCGACAAAAAAAATGTTGCGCCACTTGAAAGAACGCCGCGCGTCGATACGTCATCATGCCGCGTATTTTTCGTTGACCTGATACGTCGGTCAATGATGCCGGCAGTCGCCAAGAAAATCACCATGTGGGACAGGCCCTTTACATTAATACCAAGCCAATTAACCTACAGACCTGCACGTCTTTGGAGTGTGGGGGGAAACCAGAGCACCCGGAGAAAACCCACGCAGGTCACGGGGAGAGCGTACAAACTCCGTACAGACAGCGCCCGTAGTCGGGATCGAACCCGGGTCTCTGGCGCTGTGAGGCAGCAGCTCTACCCGCTGCCCCACCGTGAAGCTCATATATGAAGTTTGTTCATAAATTTGGTCTGTTCCCTTTGAGTTACTCTGTTTTAAATAAATTCTGGAGATTGTTAAGTCAAATAACATCACGTTGTGCACTGATAGTGGGTATAAGTCTCACCCTGAGTGGTTTAAACACTTCCACTGCAGTTAACAAATCTACACAAGACATCGAGACACAAGGAACTGCAGATGCTGGAATCTGAAACAAACCACATAGTGCTGGAGTAACTCAGCGGGTCAGGCAGCATCT
Organism: Amblyraja radiata; assembly: GCF_010909765.2. NCBI lineage: Eukaryota > Metazoa > Chordata > Chondrichthyes > Rajiformes > Rajidae > Amblyraja > Amblyraja radiata. The sequence continues at coordinate 2,623,324 of NC_045966.1, read as the reverse complement.
GTGGAGAACATGGATAGGTGACGTTTCACAGAGTGCTGGAGTAACTCAGCGGGTCAGGCAGCATCTGTGGAGAACATGGATAGGTGACGTTTCACAGAGTGCTGGAGTAACTCAGCGGGTGCAGCAGCATCTATGGAGCTAAGGAAATAGGCAACGTTTCGGGCCGAAACCCGTAAGGGTTTTGGCCCGAAACGTTGCCTATTTCCAGAAGGATTTCGGCCCGAAAAGTTGCCTATTTCTTTAGCTCCATAGATGCTGCTGCACCATAACTGAGTGGGTCAGGCAGCATCTGTGGAGAACATGGATAGGTGACGTTTCACAGAGTGCTGGAGTAACTCAGCGGGTCAGGCAGCATCTGTGGAGAACATGGATAGGTGACGTTTCACAGAGTGCTGGAGTAACTCAGCGAGTCAGGCAGAATCTTTTTAGTTTAGTTTAGAGATACAGTGCAGAAACAGGCCCCTCAGCCCACCGAGTCCGCGCAGACCAGCGATCCCCGCACACTAACACTATCCTACACTCACTAGGGGAAACATACATTTATACCAATCCAATTAAGCTAAAAACCCGCACGTCTTTGGAGTGTGGGAGGAGCGTTGGTTAGTTAGTGATATTAGTGCATCTAGCCTGTCCAACCCCTTAAGGAATTTTGTAAGTTCCTTATAGAAACTTACAAAATTCTAAGGGATTGGACAGGCTAGATGCAGGAAGATTGTTCCCGATGTTGGGGAAGTCCAGGACAAGGGGTCACAGCTTAAGGATAAAGGGGAAATCTTTTAGGACTGAGATAAGAAAAACATTTTTCACACAGATAGTGGTGAATCTGTGGAACTATCTGCCACAGAATGTAGTTGAGGCCACAGTTCATTGGCTATATTTAATAGGGAGTTAGATGTGGCTAAAGGGATCAGGGGGTATGGAGAGAAGGCAGGTACGGGATACTGAGTTGGATGATCAGCCATGATCATATTGAATGGCGGTGCAGGCTTGAAGGGCCGAATGGCCTACTCCTGCACCTATTTTCTATGTTTCTATGTTTCTATGTTTAACTAGTGTTAGTGTGCAGGGGGGTCACTGGTCAGCGCGGACTCGTTGTGCCGAAGGGCCTGTTTCCGTGCTGTATCTCTAAACTAAACTAAAAGATGCTGCCTCCAGCAATTTCTGCACTGAGTCTCTGAACTAAACTAAAGTTAACTAAAGCCACATTTTGAACACTGGACCATGGGGAGTGGGTGCCCGCTGAAGCGTGCAGTCACAGATGCCGACTTGCCCGTGAGTGATTGGGCTGCATGCAGTAAACAAGGCCATTACTGCTCACTTAAAGCAGTATTTAAAGAAAAGGCATGTTAGAGGAAGCAATTAGAAATGTATTCAATTAATGGAAGGGAAAGGCTTACAAGCTGGTTAAATGCCTTGGAGCTGAGGGAAGTGAGCAGATAACACGGGCAAACTGCGATAAATCACTCTTCACCTGTTAAACACCTGTCAACAGTACACTCAACAACATCCACATGAACGGGCTAATAACACATTTGCTCAGTCAATCCAGTAGCAAATTAATTGAGCCAAAATGCCTAATTTGCCTTATTTTCCCCCCGGCTGGGTCCTAATCGGACACAACAAGTGTAGCAATACGTGTGTTAGATCGGGGGCTGGGAAAGTGGAGTCAGATTCCTCCTAGAGGCAGGAAACATGTTCCCGATGTTGGGGGAGTCCAGAACCAGGGCGCCACCGTTTAAGAATAAGGGGTAAGCCATTTAGAATGGAGACGAGGAAACACTTTTTCACACAGAGAGTTGTGAGTCTGTGGAATTCTCTGCCTCAGAGGCCGGTCAGGCAGCATCTGTGGAGAACATGGATAGGTGACGTTTCGGATCAGGACTGAAGATCCTCCCGACCCAATACGTCACCTATCCATGTTCTCCACAGATGCTGCCTGACCCGCTGAGTTACTCCAGCACTCTGTGAAACGTCACCTATCCATGTTCTCCACAGATGCTGCCTGACCCGCTAAGTTACTCCAGCACTCTGTGAAACGTCACCTATCCATGTTCTCCACAGATGCTGCCTGACCCGCTGAGTTACTCCAGCACTCTGTGAAACGTCACCTATCCATGTTCTCCACAGATGCTGCCTGACCCACTCAGTTATGGTGCAGCAGCATCTATGGAGCTAAGGAAATAGGCAACGTTTCGGGCCGAAATCCTTCTGGAAATAGGCAACGTTTCGGGCCAAAACCCTTACGGGTTTCGGCCCGAAACTTTGCCTATTTCCTTAGCTCCATAGATGCTGCTGCACCCGCTGAGTTACTCCAGCACTCTGTGAATCGTCACCTATCCATGTTCTCCACAGATGCTGCCTGACCCGCTGAGTTACTCCAGCACTCTGTGTCTAACTAAAGTTTAAAGCAGCCAATTAAACCCAGAGGGTGCCTGGAACATGCTGTCGGGAACGATGGTTTAAGCACATATGAGTGGGATTTAAGAGGATTTTGGATAATCACATGGATATGAAGGGAATAGAGGGATATGGATCACATACAGGCAAATAACATATCATCTTAGCATCATGTTTAGCATTGACAATGTGGGCCAAAGGGTCTGTTCTTGTGCGGAACTGTTTGTTGTATCTTACATGGAAACATAGACAATAGGTGCAGGAGTAGGCCATTCAGCCCTTCGTGACAGCACCGCCATTCAATGTGATCATGGCTGATCATCTTAAATCTATGTTCTATGATGCATGGGGTTGGTATTTGGGAGGTGATGAAAGGCACAAAACGTTTCCTATCCATGCACCTGTCCAAGTGTCTTAAACACTAGTCCCTGCCTCAACTACCTCCTCTGGCAGCTCGTTCCCGATACCCACCACTCTCTGTGAAAACGTTGCCCCTCAGGTTCTTACTAAATATTTCCCCTCTCGCCATAACATCCACTGGTCCTTCATTCCTCAAACTCGGTAAAAACTGGTCCGCACGCTGGCTCGAAGGGCCGAATGGCCTACTCCTGCACCTATTGCCTATTGGCTCACAGTGCCACAGACCCGCATTTAGAATATTGTGTTCAGTTCCGGGCACCGTGTTATAGGAAAGATATTGTCAAGCTTGAAAGGGTTCAGAAAAGATTTATGAGGATGTTGCCAGGACTAGAGGGTGTGAGCTCTAGGGAGAGGATGAGTCGGCTGGGTCTCTATTCCATGGAGTGCAGGAGGATGAGGGGTGATCTTATAGAGGTGTACAAAATCATGAGAGGAATAGATCGGGTAGATGCACAGAGCCTCTTGCCCAGAGTAGGGGAATCGAGGACCAGAGGACATAGGTTCAAGGCGAAGGGGAAAAGATTTAATAGGAATTCGAGGAGTAACTTTTTCACACAGAGTGTGGTGGGTGTGTGGAAATAGTTCCCAGAGGAGATAGTCAAGGCTGGGACTATCCCATCATTTAAGAAACAGTTAGACAGGTACATGGCTAGGACAGGTTTGGAGGGATATGCATCAAGCGCAGGCAAGTGGGACTAGGGTAGCTCAGACATTGTTGGCCGGTGCGGGTGAGTTGGGCCGAAGGGCCTGTTTCCACACTGTATTAATCTATGACTCTATGACCTGGGTTTGATCCTGACTACAAGATATGTCTGTACAGAGTTTGTACGTTCTCCCCGTGACCACGTGGGTTTTCCCCGGGTGCTCCGGTTTCCTCCCACACTCCAAAGACGTGCAGGTTTGTAGGTTAATTGGCTTTAGTAAAATTGTAAATTGTCCCTAGTGTGGATAATGTAGGATAGTGTTAGTGTGCGGGGATCGTTGGTTGGTGCTGGCCCGATGGGCCGAAGGGCATGTTTCGGCGCTGTATCTCCAAATGAAACTAAACTGAACAGAAACAGACTCTTGAATCTAACCCTATCTATTCCCCTCAGGTGCAACCAAAAGGAGTAAAGGGCCTGTCCCACTTACGCGACCGTGGCTCGCAAATTACGCAACCTCGTGGTCGTTTGAGGCGTACGGACACCGTATGGCCGCCCGGGGCCGGTCCCACTTAGAAGCGCGTAGTTGTGCGGGGCTGGTCCCGACATCGCGCGGGGCTCCGAAATTCTTGCAGTGGCCGAAATCTTCGCGCGCCAACGGCCTGTCGGCACGCGGGCGCAATGCGGTCGTACGCAGCGTCTTGACGGCGTACGCGGCGTCTTGACTGCGTACGCCTAGCGCTAGGCGTTGTGCGATGACGTCACCGCCTGGCGTGGCATGCGTGATGACGTCACAATTTCAGTCGGCCCGCCTCCTGCCCAGCTGGTTGGTAAGCATGGCGCAAATGACATCACGCACGTACTTAGCGCGAACTCCGCTTACGTTTGGTCGCGCCAAACGCACGCAATCGCATGCAAGTGGGACAGGCTCAAAGTGTGCAGCGTGTCCTGATAGGAGCGGTGGGATTCAAGTGATCTCCTTTATCCACTCACCATTTACCTACTTACATTCTCCAGTGTAGCGAACCTTCCCGCCCCCAGCACCTGACCTGACCTGTCCAATACACTCATTCCTCGATTGTCTCTCACTCACACACAGCCTCCTCACGTCATCACTTGTCTTTTCAAAGGAATGAACCAATGGAGACAACACATAAGACATCAAATCCTTCAATTTCCTTTCAAATAGGAGCGGGATTTATAAAGAATTAAAAATCAAGATCTGGGGAAATGTAATAAAGCTTCGAGATGAACAGCACTGACATTTAATTCATTCGGCTAACCTATCGCCCGGCTCCGAATGCTTTAGAAGTTGATTTGATTGATTACTGCGGTGGTGCACAGCTGCCTTTCAATTAAGTCCAATTTCCCTCATGTGTGTTTATATCTCTCGCAGACATCGCTGTGAACTTCACAACTTGCCGTGGCTGCATTCAGCATGAAGTTCCCCTGCCTTCTAGGCACTGTCATGTACAAATTTCAACACCAAGGGCTTTCTGGAGTGTCCGATTGTCGTAGGTACCACCGTAGAATTGAATTGAAGATTAGTCTGAAGAAGGATCCCGACTCAAAACGTCACCTATCCATGTTCTCCAGAGATGCTGCCTGACCCGCTGAGTTACTCCAGCACTCTGTGAAACGTCACCTATCCATGTTGTCCACAGATGCTGCCTGACCCGCTGAGTTACTCCAGCACCCTGTGAAACGTCACCTATCCATGTTCTCCAGAGATGCTGCCTGACCCGCTGAGTTACTCCAGCACTCTGTGAAACGTCACCTATCCATGTTCTCCACAGATGCTGCCTGACCCGCTGAGTTATGGTGCAGCAGCATCTATGGAGTGAAGGAAATAGGCAACGTTTAGAGCTGAAACCCTTCTGGAAATAGGCAACGTTTCGGGCCGAAACCCGGAATGGTTTCGACCCGAAACGTTGCCTATTTCCTTAGCTCCACAGATGCTGCCTGACCCGCTGAGTTACTCCAGCACTCTGTGAAACGTCACCTATCCATGTTCTCCACAGATGCTGCCTGTCCCGCTGAGTTACTCCAGCACTTTGTGCCTGTCTTTGGTATAAACCAGCATCTGCAGTTCCTTCCTACACACTGTTCAAGAAGGAAGCAAATGTGGCTGTGGTATGAAGAAGGGTTTCGGCCCGAAACGTTGCCTATTTCCTTCGCTCCACAGATGCTGCTGCACCCGCTGAGTTTCTCCAGCATGTTTGTGTACCTTCCTACACACTGATCTGTTCACACATTCTCTACTATCTCCTCCACGCCCAACACACAATGGGTAATTTACAGAGACCAGTTAACCCTGCACACTCCCCCCCCCCCCCCCCACCCGCAACCGCACATTGAGGGGACGGGACCCAACGGGTCCCACTTGGTCTGGTGTCCTTTAAGCTTTTCTCCTCCTAACTTAAATCTAAACTCACTGGGCTGTGACATTTCCCAAACTTCCCTCTCATCACGACCAAGTCCCCTCTCAACCTCCGCGTTTCACAGTAAAGGGCCTGTCCCACTTGACGATCCTTTCGGCGACTGCCACATCATTGTCACCGAAAAGTACGAGGCGTGATGACGTCTGACGCGCGGTGTTTTGTCAAGTGTCGCAACCACTTATTTGTCGCCGCTGGATTTTGAAATGTTCAAAATCTTTTGGCGACACTGATATAAGGCGGGCAAAATTGCCAAGTGGGACAGGCCCTTAAACAATCCATTTGCCCATTCACCCCTTACAGCTAATGCTACAGACAGCCAACCATGTCATCTCTGGGTGCCCGCTCTACCACCCACCAAATGGAGCTGTGTCAGGGCCTGGCAGACATTGACGCCAACAGAGACAACAACTTGGCTGCTCAACACCCGGCTTGAGATCTAACGATTCCTTAGGTTTGTGTTTCATTCGCAAGAAGAAGCAAATACCCACTAATCCTGGCAACTTCCTGGCAAACCTTTTCTGCACCCCATCCTTCCAGTGATGTGGTGACCAGAACTGCACACAATATTGCAAATGCAGCCTAACCTAAAGGGAGATACAGCGGGAGCGTTGTTGCATCACAGATCCTGGTTCAATCAATAGACAATAGACAATAGGTGCAGGAGTAGGCCATTTGGCCCTACGAGCCAGCACCGCCATTCAATGTGATCATGGCTGATCATCCACAATCAGTACCCCATGTTTGTAGTTTGTTTGGTTGTTTGTTTGTTTGTCTTTTTGCACAAAGTCCGCGAGCATTGCCACTTTTCATTACACTGCACATCTCGTATGTGTATGTGACAAATAAACTTGACTTGACTTGATTCCTGCCTTCTCCCCATATCCCCTGACTCCGCTATCTTTAAGAGCTCTAACTCCCTCTTGAAAGTATCCAGAGAACCGGCCTCCACTGGCCTCTGAGGCAGAGAATTCCACAGACTCACAACACTCTTGGTGAAAAAGTTTTTCCTCGTCTCCGTTCTAAATGGCTTAACCCTAATTCTTAAAATGTGGCCCCAGGTTCCAGACTCCCCCAACATCGGGATCCCTTGTCAATTCTTCCCTTCCCTCCCGTACCACCCCCTCCCCGGGCACTTTCCGTTGCAACCGCAAGAAATGCAACACCTGTCCCTTTACCTCCCCCCTCGACTCCATTCAAGGACCCAAGCAGTCGTTCCAGGTGCGACAGAGGTCACCTGCATCTCCTCCAACCTCATCTACTGCATCCGCTGCTCTAGATGTCAGCTGTTCTACATCGGCGAGACCAAGCGGAGGCTGGGCGATTGTTTCGCCGAACACCTCCACTCGGTCCGCACTAACCAACCTGACCTCCCGGTGGCTCAGCACTTCAACTCCCCCTCCCATTCCCCATCCGACCTCTCTGTCCTGGGTCTCCTCCATTGCCAGAGTGAGCAACACCGGAAATTGGAGGAACAGCACCTCATATTCCGCTTGGGGAGTCTGCATCCTGCGGGCATGAACATTGAATTCTCCCAATTTTGTTAGCCCTGGCTGTCTCCTCCCATCCCCCCGCCCTCGGGCTCCTCCTCCTCCCTTTTTCCTTCCTTCTCCCCCCCACCCCCCATCAGTCTGAAGAAGGGTTTCGGCCTGAGACGTTGCCTATTTCCTTCGCTCCATAGATGCTGCTGCACCCGCTGAGTTTCTCCAGCATTTCTGTGTACCATCGGGAACATGTTTTCAGCCTCTAGCGTGTCCAAACCCTTAATAATCTTATATTTGTCTGTTCGCTCCTTACAGCTAATGCATGGCCTTGATCCTGACCTTGGGTGCTACCTGCGCGCGGAGTTTGCACGTTCTCCCTGTGACCGCGTGGGTGCTCTGGTTTCCTCCCACATCCCAAAAGACGTGCGGGTTTGTCGGTTAATTGACTTCAGTCCCTGACGTGTAGGATAGCGCTAGTGTACGGGGTGATCGCTTGTCGGCGTGGACTCAGCGGTCTGCACGGCCTGTTTCCTGCGCTGCATCTCGAAAACGAAAACTTTTAAAAAAGTTATTTGAAGTCGAACTTCACTCTGGGAACTTTTCACTCGGGAGTTAAGCATAAAAAGCGAGAAAATATCACAACAGAAGGTATGGTAGAGCATGGTGGCTATATATCGTGGGCAAATTAGAGAGTTTTCAATATTTTGATGCATGTCTAAGATTTGTCCGCAATGCTCTTGGGCTGTTATAGGCTTATCAACAACTATTCCCATCCCTGGAGCATTGTTTAAGTGGGCCACCAGGGAACGTTTACCAGGGTGATGAACAAATAAAGAACACAAAACAAACAGGATGAGGCAAGATTCATTGAGATTCATAATAATATAACATCATTAGTTCTGCAACTACTGCATTTATTTTTGCATCAAGAGGGAAAAGCAGAGCGGGAAATCGTTGTAGCGATTACTCACATGCTTTACCTACCCAGAGTAAACGTACACTTAGACTGCACCTTGAAATTATCCTCAAAGGACAACCTGTTTACGCTCATTTGTCAGGCCTTACAGTGAAAATTCCAGCACTCTACAGAGCCAATTTAGTTAGTAGGAACCTGTTTATTAGGCAGCCAAAAAGCCAGTTCCTTTCTGCCTACTAATTCTCCAACTTGTCTCAATAAAAGCACACAGGTTTAAAGTAAGGGGGGGAAGATTTCATGGGAATCCGAGCGGCAACTTGTCTTTGTTTTATTTATTATTATTAAATATAGACACACACACACACAATCTGTGGAACGCATTGCCACAGAGGGCTGTGGAGGACAAGTCAGTGGATATTTTTAAGGCAGAGATAGACAAATTCTTGATTAGAGCGGGTGCCAAGGGTTATGGGGAGAAGGCAGGAAAATGGGATCAGGAGGCAGAGATCAGCCATGATTGAATGGTGGAGTGGACTCAACGGGCCGATTCTCGATGGCTTAATCCTATTCCTATCACGCTAACTGGCACACACGCACCGGTGGTGGGTGCATGGAATGAGCTGCCAGAGGAGGCAGGGACTATCACAACACTTAAACATTTGGACAGGTACATGGGTAGGACAGGTTAAGAGGGATGTGGGCCAAATGCAGGCAGGTGGAGCAAGTGGAGCTGGGACATGGTGGTTGGCGTGGGCAAGTTGGGCCGAAGGGCCTGTTCCCACGTTGTATCACTCCATGAATAATGAGATGCATTTGCACTGAATTAAATGAGATTCAATTGGGCACAATGGTCAGGTCACAAGCCGGAATTGACAGGGTTCATTCTGATCGTCCAACCAAACATCCCATCAACATTCCAGCAGGTAATTGCACGTCAATAGACAATAGACAATAGGTGCAGGAGGAGGCCATTCGGCCCTCCGAGCCAGCACCGCCATTCAATGTGATCATGGCTGATCATCCCCAATCAGTACCCCGTTCCTGCCTTCTCACCATACCCACTGACTCCACTATCTTTCAGAGCCCTATCTAGCTCTCTATAGAAAGTATCCAGAGAACCGGCCTCCAAATGCAGCTTTAAACTCTCCATACCATCAACACAATGGAAGATGTGGTGACAAGTTCCAAACTGCCCTCCAAATATAGAGCACTAACGTCAACAAGACACAAGGAACTGCAGATGCAGGTTTGCAAAAACGACACAGAGTGCTGGAGTAACTCAGCGGGTCAGGCAGCATCTGTGGAGAGAAGGGATAGGTGACATTTTGGGTCGAGACTCTTCTTCAGATACTGCTTAGAAACATACACCTCGGCCCATTGTGTCTGTGCCAACCAGTGATCATTCATACACTAGTTCTATCCCACACAGGAGGGACAATTTACAGAAGCTAATTTTCCTACAAACCTGCATGTCTTTGGAGTGTGGGAGAAAACTGGAGAAAACCCGATCGGTAGCAGGGAGAACAGACAGCAGCCCTAGTCAGGATCAAACCCGGGACCCTGGCGCTGTAAGGCAGCAACTCCACTGCTGTGCCACTTGAGGTGCAGTTCTGATCTTCCAACCTGCCTCCTTGTGCACTTTTTCCTCTGGAACTGTAAAAGCCCTGTCCAACTGTACGAGTTCATTCAAGAGCTCTCCCGTGTTTAAAAATCAAATCAAACTCATGGTAAGCACGTAGAATGTACGTAGCGGGTACGTCGGAGCTCGGGGACGTCTCTTAGCGGCTCGTAACGCGAACGGCAGGTACTCGGGAAACGCGGTAAGCTCGGGAAGACTCGTGAAGATTTTTAAACACGTTAAAAAATGTCCACGAGAGCCCCGAGTACCTACGAGCGGCCATTACCGTAATTCTCTGAGTTCGAATCAGGGCAAACTCGGGAGAACTCTTGAATGAACACATACAGTGGGACAGGGCTTTAACGCTACAATGCCGCAAAACGATATTCTGCACCCTAGCATTTTTCTGCCCGTTACACCTGTGTACGGTATGATTTGATTTGACTGGATTACACGTGAACCAAAGCTTTCTATTGTAATTAGACAATAATAATCCAATGGCAACACCATTAAAGCCGTGCGTATCTGTTTGAACAAAGGTTATCATCGAGTACCCTCACCCCATTGAGAGTAAGAACTATTTGCCGAGTGTGGCTTTGTGTATTTAAACCCACAAAGTGTCTTAACCCCAAGCAGGGAAAAGATCTCAAGAGCACAATTGTGATATTTTTATTTTCCATAACAGTTATCCTTCCTGGCCTTTCTGAGTGAGGCTGTCACTTGGGTGCCTGTTAGTATCCAATTATGACCATTTTTATACACGGTCTCGTGGCCATTTGGAAATGCTTTGTGCTTCACAAATATAATAATAGATGAATGAAAACATTGTAAAGCTTTCAAATATTATCCTGATTGTGCATTGATTTCATGTTGTCTTGCAAAGAGCCCTCGCGTTGTTTTTCGAAATAGAGTTGTTTTGTGTGCCTTTTTTTAAAGGTCTTCTGATTGTAATCCTTTCAATGGATAAATGATCATAATTTTCAAGGGCGAACTATTTGAGCAAGCTCCTATTTGTCTTTATACTGCTTCAGGGGTAATCAAAGACAAAGCATTTTGCTTCAGTGCTTGACTCAATCCGTCTCTTTTATTGCCCAAATCCCACGAAATACACCACCTATCACTGAGTTATTCCCATTGTAGAACCTCTCCCATTGCCAGAGTACATCCCACTAAGATGAGGTGGGAGATTGCAACCTTCACGTGGTCCGCCCTGTTTCGACGAATGCAGTCAACCCGGCGTGCACAAACAAATAGATCTAACAGGACAAGTTGTCTGACAACTATAGTCTCTGCACGCCATACGCAAGAAGTAGTATTTCCCACTAAGATGACAATATGGGCACACACACCATAGACACAAAAAGCTGGAGTAACTCAGCGGGACAGGCAGCATCTCTGGAGAGAAAGAATGGGTGATGTTTCAGGTTGAGGCCCTTCGTCAGTCTCGACCCGAAACGTCACCCGTTCCTTCTCTCCAGAGACGCTGCCTGTCCTGCTAAGTTACTCCAGCTTTTTGTGTCCATCTTTGGTTTAAACCGACATCTGCAGTTCCTTCCCACACAACTCACTCACCATGGCCAGTTCAGGTGTGAAGGAAACTGAGGTGAGGAGTAGACATTGCCTGGTCCATCACAGGTACTGACCTCCCCACTATCAAAGGGAGCATCAGAGACCCACACCACCCTAGCCACACTCTCATCTTGCTACTGGAAGGTGGAACAGGAGCCCTAAAACAGTGACCTCCAGATTCAAGAGCAAATACACAGTGCTGGAGTAACTCAACGGGTCAGGCAGCATCTGTGGAGAACATGGATAGGTGACGTTTCACAGAGTGCTGGAGTAACTCAGCGGGTCAGGCAACATCTGTGGAGAACATGGATAGGTGACGTTTCACAGGGTGCTGGAGTAACTCAGCGGGTCAGGCAGCATCTGTGGAGAACATGGATAGGTGACGTTTCACAGAGTGCTGGAGTAGCTCAGTGGGTCAGGCAGCATCTGTGGAGAACATGGATAGGTGACGTTTCACAGAGTGCTGGAGTAACTCAGCAGGTCAGGCAGCATCTGTGGAGAACATGGATAGGTGACGTTTCACAGAGTGCTGGAGTAACTCAGCGGGTCGGGCAGCATCTGTGGAGAACATGGATAGGTGACATTTCACAGAGTGCTGGAGTAACTCAGCGGGTCAGGCAGCATCTGTGGAGAACATGGATAGGTGACGTTTCACAGAGTGCTGGAGTAACTCAGCGGGTGCAGCAGCATCTATGGAGCTAAGGAAATAGGCAACGTTTCGGGTCGAAACCCTTCCGGGTTTCGGCCCGAAACGTTGCCTATTTCCAGAAGGGTTTCAGCTCGAAATGTTGCCTATTTCCTTCACTCCATAGATGCTGCTGCACCATAACTCAGAGGGTCAGGCAGCATCTGTGGAGAACATGGATAGGTGATGTTTCACAGAGTGCTGGAGTAACTCAGCGGGTCAGGCAGCATCTGTGGAGAACATGGATAGGTGACGTTTGTGGTTGGGACCCTACTTCTGACTTTAGTAAAGCAGCATCTGCAGTTCCTTGTTTCTACACCTCCTGATTCAAGAACAGTTTCATCCCAGCAACACTGTTTAACACTGGCTCAGTGGGTAGAGTTGCAGCCTCACAACGCGAGGGACGCTGGTTCGATCCCAACCACGGGTGCTGCCTGTACGGAGTTTGCACGTTCTCCCCGTGACCTGCGTGGGTTTTCTCCGAGGTCTTCGGTTTCCTCCCCCACTCCAAAGTCGCACAGGTTTGTTGGTTAATTAGCTTGGTGTAAATGTTTTTAAAAATTGTACCTAGCGTGTGTAGGGTAGAGTTAATGCGCGGGGATCGCAGGTTGCTGCTGACTCGATGGGCCGAAGGGCCTGTTTCCGGGTTGTATCTCTAAACTAAAACGAAACTAAACTCAGCAACTAAGATCCACTGTTGGTTGTGGGTTGGTTACTTAATATTACCAATTATTAATTTACAGTTTTATTGATTATTGTCGATTTACTTTTTGAGTTATTGTGTAATTTTTTATTTTTTTTTGATTTTTTAACATTTATTTTATTAGAAGCAATTGTACAAAAGGAGAAAGTAATCGACATAACAATTATACAATTTTCATACAGCTTCAGTTTTACCATTTTACAAACTAATAATTAAATCGGGAAAAAAAAAGAAAAAAGAAAAAAGAAAAGAAAAAGAAAAGAAAGAATTTCGAAAAAGACACGAAAGAGAAAAAAGAAAACCCCCTGAACTAACGAAGAAGTGAAAGAAGCGGAGATATATCCCACTGCCCTTCCCTACGCCCGCTCACCCGACCCTAGCGTTCTTGTGTTAATGGAGCTGTAAGGATTAGTTTACTGTTGCCACGTATCAAGGTTGAGTGAAAAGCTTTCTTGTTGCATACGGTCCAGTCAATGAAAGGACAATGTATGGGAGCGGACAAGTTGTAGCAAGCAAGAATGTCATTGTTTGACTGACGATGCAGATGACAATTAAATACTCCTGACAACCGCCTACTCTCTACAGCTGGTGGCGCATGACACTTGAACGAATGAATGAATAAATTTATTGGCCGAGTGGATTGTCACCTTGTCGTGGTGGAGAAGCTTGTGTGGACCTGAGATCCTGAGAGCGATGCCGTCTGGAGCTATGCTCCTGGTAGGGCCACCCATGGCGGTAAGGTCGAGGGGGAGGTCTCTGACAAAGAGCCGGTCGCCCTGTCCTAATGAGGGTTTTTAGTGTTTCTTTGTGTGTTTTGTGTGGGGGGGTAAGGGGGAAACCGTTTTGGCCGCTTCCTCTACGGAGAGGCGCCTTTTTCCAGGTTTTGCGACTTTTTCCAGGATCGGGTGGCCTTTCTGGGAGACGTGCCTGGGGCTTCAGCGGCGGGAGCAGCCCGGACTCTCAGCATGGAGGGGAGCGTTCCGTTCGCTGGCCCGCGGCAGCCGGCAGCCTGGGATCCCTCGTGGGGGACCCGGGGGGAAGAAGAAGCTCCGAATGCCGGCCCGCAGCCGACTTCTACCGCGGGCCCGGCGAGGACTTACCATCAGGAGCGGGGTCCCTCGCCAGGGATCCCTGGAGGGGAGTTTCGACCGCCGGCCTGCGGCCTACACCAGCCTGAAGCCGCGGCCTCCGGTGGGGAAGAGCCGATTCTGGACTTACCTTGACTTTTTACCTTGTCCTTTTACCATCTGGACGCCCACAGCAACGGCTGCGGAGGGTTGAGGTCCCGACCACGGGGGGAATGGAGGAGGACTGGCCAAATGTTGTGCCTTCCGCCACAGTGATGAATGCTGTGGTGGATGTTTGTGTTACATTTTTAGTGTGTTTGTGTGTTCTTTATCATTGTACCGCTGCTGGCAAATTCATTTCACTTGCACTTTATGTGCAATGTGACAAATAAAACCGTATTGTATTGTAACCAAGACCTCAATGGTGGAACAGGCGGAGGACGATGGCTGACCTTAGTGGAGCTAACGTCACAACGGCTGGGAAGGCGGATGAAGGCTGCGGCAGAAAAGGGTCTCCGGTCGTCTTGGACTCCACGCCACTGGATCCTGACCCAGATCTGTCAAGGACCGTGGGGTGGCTGTCTGTGCACCAGTCTCCCCACGTTAAACAAAGTCACGCACAGGCGTCCTCCAACCCTGGAGACACCCATGGGGGCCTAAGAAGAATTGGCCAAGTAGTCACATACAAGGAATTTGCCTTGATGCTTTGCCCGCAAGTGACAGCATGACATACAGTGACAGTTAGGAATGACATATAAAATAATAAACATTAATAATAAAACATTATCGATTAAACATCTGAATTACATAAAATACCAGAGCAAAAGGAACCTTCGCCTGCTTTAATTTCCCTTTGAGTTGGTTGTTGATTTCCTTGCATATTTCTCTGGATTAGATGTTAGCATAAACATAGAAAATAGGTGCAGGAGTAGGCCATTCGGCCCTTCGAGCCTGCACCGCCATTCAATATGATCATGGCTGATCATCCAACTCAGTATCCTGTACCTGCCTTCTCTCCATACCCCCTGATCCTTTTAGCCACAAGTGCCACATCTAACTCCCTCTTAAATATAGCCAATGAACTGGCCTCAACTACCTTCTGTGGCAGAGAATTCCAGAGATTCACCACTCTCTCTGTAAAAAATGTTCTTCTCATCTCAGTGCTAAAAGATTTCCCCTTTATTCTTAAACTGTGACCCCTTGTTCTGGACTTCCCCAGCATCGGGAACAATCTTCCTGCATCTAGCCTGTCCAACCCCTTAAGAATTTTGTAAGTTTCTATGAGATCCCCCCTCAATCGTCTAAATTCTAGCGAGTACAAGCCGAGTCTATCCAGTCTTTCTTCATATGAAAGTCCTGACATCCCAGGAATCAGTCTGGTGAACCTTCTCTGTACTCCCTCTATGGCAAGAATGTCTTTCCTCAGATTAGGAGACCAAAACTGTACGCAATAGTCCAGGTGTGGTCTCACCAAGACCCTGTACAACTGCAGTAGAACCTCCCTGCTCCTATACTCAAATCCTTTTGCTATAATAAAATGAAACACCATTCTGGTGGCAACAGCAGGTAATGCAAACCAGCGCGGCTCCTTCAACGTTCTCTCCAGATCAAGACATTTTAATAAAGCATCTTCAAATGTCATGTATATATAATGTCAAACACAAATCCGATAAGATTGTCTGCTCTGACATTAAGCAAGGAGAGACGCAGGGTTAATTTGTGCATTAAGCCATCCTTCCTTGTCCCACTCTGATTGAATTAGGTGGATTATAGTCTCCCGACATTCCTTGGAGTAAAGTTTAAGAAGGAACTGCAGATGCTGGAAAAATCGAAGGTGGACAAAAATGCTGGAGAAACTCAGCGGGTGAGGCAGCATCGATGGAGCGAAGGAAATAGGTGACGTTTCAGGTCGAGACCCTTTCTCAGACTGATTTGGGGGTGGGTGGGGGCGGGAAGAGGCGGAGACAGTGGGCTGTGGAAGAGCTGGGAATGGGAGGGGAAGGAGGGAGAAAGCAGCAGCGTTTCGGGTCGAGACCCCGAAGGAATAGGTGATGTTTCGGGTCAAGACCTGGAAGGAATAGGTGACGATATCCTTACGCTGAAACTGTTATTTTCTCATCTTGTTCTCTCTCTCTCTCTCTCTCCTCCACTGCTAACAGAATCCCTCGGCAAAAAAAGACCGATCTTATAGAAACATATAAAATTCTTAACGGGCCTGTTTCTTAACTTGGCCATTTTTTAGGCAACTGCCGGCGACTGTCAGAGTCGTAGCAGGTCGCCGAAAATCCGGCGACAACTCGCGTCATCCGGGCGACAACCTTACACAGCGCCTACGTCAGGAGAAGTCAAGCTACGCACATTGGCATCAAACCCACTGTCGCCGAGATTTTTTTTCAACGTGTTGAAAATTTAGCGCCGACCAGAAAGACGCTACGGCTTTTTGCGCGACTCCCGGCGATCACCGGCGAACATGTGGCGACAAACTAGTCGCCTGTAGTTCCCTAAAAAGTCGCCTAAGTGGGACAGGCCCCATAAGAGGCTGGACAGGAGGGATGCAGGAAAAATGTTCCCGATGTTGGGGAGTCCAGAACCAGGGGTCACACAGTTTAAGAATGAGGGGAAGGCCATTTAGGACTGAGATGAGGAAACACGCTTTTTCACCCAGAGAGTTGTGAGTCTATGGAATTCTCTGCCACGGGAGGCAGTGGAGGCCGATTCTCTGGATGTTTTAAAGAGAGAGTTAGATTTGGCTCTTAAGGCTAATGGAATCAAGGGGTATGGGGGAAACGCAGGAACGGGGTACTGATTTTACTTCGGAGTCACATGCGCGGCATTACGTTCAGCAGAGCAACAGCGGCAGGCGGGAGTCAGGCGCTCCCGCTACGGAGGTGAAAGAACGGAACGTCAGGTAAGCTGAAGTCGGGTTTTTCTTTCACTGGGAGCCTTCTGCTTTCAGGCAGAGAAGAAAGGCTCTAGAACAAACCTGTCCCCCGCTCGACGCCACGGAGGAGCGTTCCATCTAATAATAATAATAATACATTTTATTACGGGCGCCTTTCAAGAGTCTCAAGGACACCTTACAAAAATTTAGCAGGTAGAAGAAAAACATGTAAGGGGAATGAAATAAATAATAGAGACATGACTAGTACACAAAGTAAAGACAGAATTCAATTCAAAACACAATATGAGGCAATTAATGCACAGATGAAAAGGGAGGGGGACGTGGGGCTCAGGATAGGCAGAGGTGAAGAGATGGGTCTTGAGGCGGGACTGGAAGATGGTGAGGGACACGGAATTACGGATCAGTTGGGGGAGGGAGTTCCAGAGCCTGGGAGCTGCCCTGGAGAAGGCTCTGTCCCCAAAACTGCAGAGGTTGGACTTGTGGATGGAGAGGAGACCGGCTGATGTGGATCTGAGGGACCGTGAGGGTTGGTAGGGGGAGAGGAGGTCAGTGAGATATGGGGGGGCCAGATGGTGGAGGGCTTTGTAGGTGAGGATCAGGATTTTGTAGGTGATCCGGTGGGAGATGGGAAGCCAGTGAAGTTGTTTGAGGACTGGAGTGATGTGATGCCAGGATTTGGTGTGGGTGATGAGTCGGGCGGCTGCGTTCTAGACCAGTTGGAGTCGGTTGATGTAGGTGGAGCTGGTGCCAAGGAGAAGTGAGTTGCAATAGTCCAGTCGGGAGGAGATGAAGGCATGGATGAGTCTTTCGGCAGCGCATCTGGGGGGGGGGGGGGCAGCAACAGAACAGACCTGTTCCTCGCTCGACTCCACGGAGGAGCGTTCCATCTGAGGGGGGGCAGCATCAAGGCGGTAGGACCGCTTACCCGGCGCTCCGCTATCCCGACACCGTGCCGAGCCCAGCCCGCTAGCGCCAGAGCAGCGGGCTGGAAATAACGCCACGGAAGAGGCGTCCGGCCGGTGGCTCCGACCTGTCGGACGGGACGTCTCTCCACCCGCACGGGGGGAAAGACAGTCGCCTGAACAGACCTGTTCCCCGCTCGACTCCACGGAGGAGCGTACCATCTCGCGGGGGCAGCAACAAGGTGGTAGGACAGCTTACCGGGCGGTGCGCTACCCCGACGCCACGCCGAGCCCAGCCCGCTAGCGCCTGAGCAGCGGGCTGGATGTAAAAGCCAAGGAAGAGGCATCTGGCCGGTGGCTCCGACTTATCGGACGGGGACGTCTCTCCACCCAGGCGGGGAGAGACAGCCGCTTGAGCCGCATGGAGCGGCTCTTGGAGCAGGAGCTCCAGCGAGGTGCACCCCAGGAGGGGCGCTCTCGCAGAGGGGGGTCAGGCACTCCCTCCACAGTGCCTTGTGCACTGTCCATTGCTTCCTCCTTACCCGAGGGTAGCTTTGGTGACCAGGACTGGGCTGGTCAAGAACAGGGGACAATGGCTGAAGATCTCGGGAGTATGCAAGGGGTGCAGGAACAGGAAGAGCTGCTAGGTATGGTGGACAGCTACGTGGAAACCTCACGTGCAGGAGGCCGTTAAAAGCCTGACGTCAGCCATCACATCGTTTTTTCCTCGTTCCGTGGACAAATACGGAGATGACCACAACCTTCGCAAACAAGTCATAAGACCTGCCATAAAATCCTACATTGCGGGGTTGTGCATACCCCAGCCACTGAGCCAGACCCACTGCTCTTTGGCAAAAACCTCACAAAGCATATGAAGGACATGCAAGAGGTTTTACAAAACTTTCGGCTCATGAGGGCAGGGCCGGGACGAGTAACCAAAAACAGTCATTCCTACGCAGCAGCACCCCATCGCGTCCATCAGTCAACGTCTACCATATGGGACTGATGAAAGCTCGGGGTCCGCATTCTATCACCGAAAGTCTTCTTTATACCAGGCCCCATGGAAAATGTGCCACCCCCCAGCGTCACCGCCAAATCAGACGACGTGCAACACTCGTTGGACCGGCAGGAAACAGAAGATACCCATAACCATGGAGGTAGGTGGGTCTGGTTCCTACCAGTATATAGAGTAATACTAACACATGGGAGTCTATCACGAGTGATCAGTATATACTCAATGGCATTAGTGAATACAATTCATACTAGAGAAATTGCCACCTGGTCAACATTCACCCCAGAGGGTATTTTTCCCCTCTCCGTTAAAGAAACAAGAGGGACAAGCTAAACTGGTGAGAATAATTACAAAGGGTATCATGGGAAAACCTGAACCCTTGCAATTCGTATCAAATATATTCACTAAACCCAAAAAAGATGGTGGATGTCGCATCATCATTGACTTAACTTCACTAAATATGTTTGTTAAGTATATACATTTCAAAATGGAAACAGTTGTTACTGCCAAACAACTAATTTCCAAAGGATATTTCATGGCAAACATTCATCTTAAAGATGTTTACTATTTAGTACCATTCACAAGGATCATCGCAGATACCTGAAATTTACCTGGATGGGGCAGCTATAGCAGTTTAAAGCGTTACCCAATGGGTTCACATCAGCCCAAGATTATTCACCAAGACACTAGAACCAGCTCTGGCAATATTCAGAAGACAAAAACATATTGTCATGGCATATCTTGATGATATCTTAAATGGTAGGCAAGACCATGAAATTGACTATGTTAGCTGTATCAGCTACCAAACAGTTATTCGAAACCCTGGGATTGTCTTACATCCAGATAAATCTCAGTTGAAGCCATCCTCTATCATGGACTACTTGGGCTTCACAATTAATTCAGTCTACGTGACTGTAACATTGCCATGAGACAAAATAGTTGAATTCGCACAATCATGCAACAATTTAATGGTCAACAAACTACCAACTACTCGACAAGTAACAGAGTAATTGGGAAAATGGTAGCAGCATTTCCGGCTACATAATTCGGACCTTTGCACCAAAAACGACATACAGGTCATTATGATCGTGTCATGAAGTTACCCACTGAAGCAATATCAGAATTACAGTGGTGGGCAAAAAACGTTTGGCATAGTTTCAGCCTATTATCATCACTAACCCTACGTCAGTTATCCAAACAGACGCCAGTGCTCAAGGCTGGGGAGCAACTAACTCTATATCCAGCACAAGTAGTAGATGGACTAACCCAGAGTCATCGTTACCACTTACACTGGGCATTAATTATCTAGAGATGTTGGGTGACTTTTATGGTTTAACAGCATATGCATAAATATGCATCACTTGCATGTATGGTTACAAACAGATAATACTACGGTGGTGGCCTACATTAACGATATGGGCGGCACAAAATCGGTATCATGCGACAAGTTGGTCAACACAATTTGGCAATGGTGTGTCCAAAGACATATTTGGCTATCAGTAACTTACCTGCCAGGTAAGCTAAATACAGTGGCAGACACCAGGTCACGTTTTTCGCAAAAGTTATCAAGCAATATGGCACGCCAGATATCGATTTATTTGCATCAAGGCTAAATCACCAGGTACCTATGTATGTCGCCTGGGAACCAGACCCTGAGGCAGTAGCAGTAGATGCGTTCGCGCGGGATTGGGGAAATTCTTCTTCTATGCATTTCCTCCCTTCTGCCTCATCAGTCGGGGACTACGAACAATACAAATGGACTCTGCTTCAGGTATTTTGATAGTACCCGACTGGCCTACACAGCCATGGTTCCCAATACTCCATGACATGGTTGTTGAAACTCCGATGGCATTCCCCAGTGACCCAGTGTCGGGCACAAGCCACCCGTGCCATGAAAAAATCAAACTCCTGGGTTGCAGATTCTGTACAAACCACTTCTGGGACTGGGATTATCAGAACAAACCGTCGACACCATGTCAGCATCCCTCCGAACATCCACTGAAAAACAGCACTTGTCCAGCATCAAAAAATGGGTGAAGTACTGCTTGGATACAGGGACCACCTACTCAACCGCTACAGTTACAAACGCACTGGAATTCCTGGTGAACCTTCACCACGATGAAGGACTCGGCTACAGAGCCATCAACACAGCTAGAAGTGCCCTGTCTGTCTATTTGAAACCAGCTCCAGGACAACAGGCCATGGGGTCCCACCCGCTGGTGGTCAAACTAATGAAGGGTATTTACAACTCTAACCCCCTAGACCAAGGTACACCCATATATGGGATGTCAGTGTGGTCCTGACATACCTCAGGGGATGGCCACCAGCCAGATCCCTCAACCTGGAACAATCTATGCTCAAAACACTCATGTTGATGGCACTTGTATCTGCACAGAGGGTCCAGTCACTACGCCTATTGCGACTGGACAGCATGCTCACAGCTCCAGACCAGATCTCTGTCGTTATCCAGGGACTGATCAAAATATTCGAGGGAGATGAAAAGCCTTGTGGGTCAGTCATAAAAAACCTTATGGTCGGGTGACGAGCCAAACCATTGCGAGATGGCTCAAGCAGGTGCTAAAAGCTGCTGGGATAAAAACTAACATGTACAAATTTCATTCCACCAGGGCAGCATCCACGTCGACGGCAAAAAGAATGGACGTGCCTATAGACCACATCCTGGCTACAGCAGGATGGTCGGGGGAAAGACCGTTCAGTAATTTTATAACAAGCTGTTGGCAGAACCTGTTTTATTTGCAGGAAAGATTTTACAGACTGCAAATATTTAATTTAAGCCCAGGGGAGCAATTTAATTTC
The DNA here is from genome assembly GCF_010909765.2 of Amblyraja radiata. Lineage (NCBI taxonomy): Eukaryota > Metazoa > Chordata > Chondrichthyes > Rajiformes > Rajidae > Amblyraja > Amblyraja radiata. The sequence continues at coordinate 2,601,753 of NC_045966.1, read as the reverse complement.
TTTGTTGTTATTGTTAAAAAATACCATTGTGTTTTTCTACAAACAGATTCATTGGTTGATTACGATAACACACTTCCTCCCTCAAGGACTTCGGCAGTGAGTGAAGTAATAACTGTTACACGGTTTGAAATCACAGAGCTTTGAAGTCTTCACGTAGTCACTCATGTGACTCCGAAGTAAAATACTAAGATTAAACGAGAACTTACCAGTTTGAAGTTTGATCTGTATTTTATGAGGAGTTACGATGAGGGATTACGTGCCCTCCGCTCCCACCCTCAATAATATGGATCAAACTGATAAACGGATGTCTCCTTGTCTTTACTATGTTTACTTCAATAACTGTGTCTATCTGTGATTCCACACCGCTGCTTTGAAGTATGCCGCGCATGCGTGCTGAGTGGGCTCTTCACGTAATCCCTCATCGTAACTCCTCGTAAAATACAGATCAAACTTCAAACTGGTAAGTTCTCGTTTAATCTTACTATTTTAGATGTTCAAGAAAGAACTGTAGATGCTGGAAAATCGAAGGTGGACAAAAGTGCTGGAGATACTCAGTGGGTGCGACAGCATCTATGGAGCAAAGGAAATAGCCAACGTTTCGGGTCTGAAGAAGGGGTGTCGGCCCGAAACGTTGCCTATTTCCTTCGCTCCAGAGATGCTGCTGCACCCGCTGAGCTTCTCCAGCACTTTTGTCTACCTTCGATTTTAGATGATCAGCCATGATCATATTGAATGGCAGTGCTGGCTCCAAGGGCCAAATGGCCTACTCCTGCACCTCTTGTCTATGTTTCCATGTTTCTACATTCGAGGACTTGAATCCGCATTCTTTTATTCTGGAATTGAAACAGGGCGAGAGAGAGAGATATATTTGTGTGGGTCTACACACAGTAGATTTGTTGCTCTTCCCTTGGGAAACCTAATTGGCTTAAAACTTCAGACTGCAGCTCTCACCAGAAGCCTAATTACAATATACCGTATGTGATCTTGGTGGAATCAAATGATATATTGTCAGTTCCTGGTGTATTAGTACAACAGTGATTTCATCACAGGCAGACGTTGACCCCTGTTCAGTCAGCAATTAAATCCAAACTTCCTCATTTGATAGTTATTTTAAAAACTCATCTGCTGCATTTAAACATGGCTCTAATTATTGTCCTTTAAACAAGAGGTAATGTTAATATTACTAGTACGTGCCAGCAGAATGATAAGTGGTGCGCCTCTATTCTGAAGGGCCGCCATTGAGCAACAAGACAGCGCGTTAGACGAGGCCTTTGTATTGGGCAGTGTTTGTCGTGGTAATGTCACATCCACAGCATACGCTGCCAAAGGCAACTCTGAGGTGAAAGGACAATGGTGACCGCAAGAAATTGCAGAGAGATGGAGATGGAGCAGCCCAGATCATGAATGATCCCAGAAATGAGTCTGAGGAAGGGTCTCGACCCGAAACGTCTCCTATTTCTTCACTCCATGGATGCTGCCTCACCCGCTGAGTTTCTCCTGCATTTCTGTCTACCAGGAATGAGCGGGTTAATCTACGATGAGCGTTTGACGGCGCTGGGCCTGTACTCGCTGGAGTTTGGAAGAATGAGGGGAGGGGGGGGACTTCATTAAAACTTACCAATTAATGAAAGGATTGGATAGCGTGGATGTGGAGAGGATGATTCCACTAGTGGAAGAGTCTGGGACCAGAGGTTAGAATTACAGGACGTTCTTTTAGGAAGGAGATGAGGAGAAATGACTTTCATCGGAGGGTGGTGAATCTGTGGAACTCTTTGCCACAGAAGGCTGAGAGGCCAAGACAGTGGATATATTTAAGGCAGAGATAGATAGATTCTTGATTAGTATGGGTGTCTGGGGTTATGGGGAGAAGGCAGGAGAATGGGGTTAGGAAGGAGAGGTAGATAAGCCATGATTGAATGGCGGACTAGACCTGATGGGCTGAATGGCCTAATTCTACTCCTATTCCTTATGATCACACGATCACACAAACCAACCTCCCTTCCAACAAAGATAGGCAGAAAAAGGTGGAGTAACTCAACGGGACAGGCAGCATCTCTGGAGGGAAGGAATAGGTGACGTTTCGGGTCGAGACCCTTGTTCGGAGGGAGAGTCAGGGGACAGAGAGACGAGTGATATGGAATGGTAAAGTGAGAAAACGACAGATCAAAGCCGACGATGATCAAGGCAATGTGAAATGGTTCACTGTTAGCTGAGGGGAAGGTGAGAAGGAGGCCGTCAACTCCATCTACACCTCACGCTGCCTCGGCAAGGCCAGCAGCATCATCAAGGACCAGTCTCACCCCGGTCACTCACTCTTCCCCCCTCTCCCATCGGGCAAGAGGTACAGAAGTGTGAAAACAAACGCACACCTCCAGATTCAGGGACAGTTTTTTCCCGGCTGTTATCAGGCAACTGAACCATCCTATCACCAACCAGACAGTTCCAGACCTCCCATCTACCTCATTGGAGACCCTCGGACTATCTTTGACTGGACTTTATCTTGCACTAAATGTAATTCACTTTATCCTGTATCTGTACACAGTGGGCGGCTCGATTGTGATCATACATCATCTTTTCCATGAGGGGTTAGCATGCAACAAAAGCCTTTAGCTGTACCTCGACACACGTGACAATGAACTAAAATATACTAACCTGCCAAGTTGTAGCACAACCCTGATATTGAATTAAATGTCTATGATTCAGATGCAGAGTGTGGCATCTAGGCTGGAGATTACACGAATAAGGGGTCAGCCATTTAGGACCGAGATGAGGAAAAACGTCTTCACCCAGAGAGTTGTGAATCTGTGGAATTCTCTGCCTCAGAACGCAGTGGAGGCCGATTCACTGGATGTTTTCCAAGAGGGAATTAGATTTAGCTCTTTGGGCAAACGGAATCAAGGGATTATGGGGAGAAGGCAGGAACAGGGTACTGATTGTAGATGATCAGCCATGATCACATTGAATGGCAGTGCTGGCTCAGAAGGCCGAATGGCCTACTCCTGCACCTATTGTCTATTGTCTATGATCACTTCCCTTGGATCGGATGGCCCAATATAACACCCAATCCTACCGACAAGCATGATTTAATCAATAGACAATAGGTGCAGGAGTAGGCCATTCGGCCCTTCGAGCCAGCACCGCCAGTCAATGTGATCATGGCTGATCACCCCCAATCAGTACTCCATTCCTGCCTTCTCCCCATACCCCCTGACTCCGCTATCTTTAAGAGCCCTATCTAGCTCTCTCTTGAAAGTATCCAGAGAACCGGCCTCCACCACCCTCCGAGGCAGAGAATTCCACAGACTCACAACTCTCTGTGTGGAAAAAGTGTTTCCTCGTCTCCGTTCTAAATGGCTTACCCCTTATTCTTAAACTGTGTGTGGCCCCTGGTTCTGGACTCCCCCAACATTGGGAACACGTGGACTCGGCAGGTCGGGGGAGGGGCCTGTTTTCACGCTGAATCTCGAAACTAAACTAAAACACAAAAATGAAAAGGAACAACAAACAAATAAATAAATAGGAATAAACAGCAAAAAATAAAACAGAAATAATGATCAGTGTTTCATCTTTAAGGTAATTTTCTAAAGGGGAGCAAGAACAAATAAAACGATAGATCTTTCAATCTCTTAACACACGGCAACTGGATAGATCCGCAGAACAAGGCGAGCTGTCGCATAGGGATGAATTAATTAACCAACAGTCTATTAATTAGTGGCTGAGATAATCCAGCCACAATCTGCAATTAATTGTCAAGATATTTTTCAGTTCAAATGCCTTCATCTTACTGTCATTTATCCACCAAATAGTAACTTCATTTACTTTTGAAACTTTTCTCATGCGGTTTGGTAATCCAACCTTTGAACAACTGGCAACAAAGTCTTGCCTGAAGATAGCACGGGATAAATGTCCAATGATGGTCTCTGAATGAGTAACACACAAACTGCTAAGATTGTCGAGGGCTTGGACACGCTAGAGGCAGGAAACACATTCCCGATGTTGGTTGGAGTCCAGAACCAGGGGCCACACAGTTTAAGAATAAGGAGTAAGCCATTTAGAAAGGAGACGAATAAACACTTTTTCTCACAGAGAGTGGTGAATCTGTGAAATTCTCTGCCTCAGAGGGCGGTGGCGACAGGTTTTCTGGATGCTTTCAAGAGAGAGTTAGATAGAGCACTTAAAAATAACGGAGTCAGGGGATATGGAAAGAAGGTAGGAACGGGGTACTGATTGGGGATGATCAGCCATGATCACATTGAATGGCGGTGCTGGCTCGAAGGGCCAAATGGCCTACTCCTGCACCTATTGTCTATTGTCTATTGCTGGAGGAACTCAACAAGTCAGGCAGCATCTGCGGAGGAAAATAGACAGATGACGTTTCAGGGTCGGGACCCTTCTTCAGACTGATCTTGGATGACTGACCCCCACAATGCCAATTCCTTGCAGACTGAGCCCATGACACCACTTTCATATCATCCTTCACCTGACACCACCGTGACTTAGGGGCGGCACAACTGATCATTGTATATTTATCTGTTTAAGATGAACTGCAGATGCTGGAAAAATTGAAGGTAGATAAAAAGGCTGGAGAAACTCAGCAGGTGAGGCAGCATCTCTGGAGAGAAGAAATAGGAGACGTTTCAGGTCTAGACCCATCTTCAGACCCCGAAGAAGGGTCTTGACCCGAGACGTCACCTATTCCTATTCTCCAGAGATGCTGCCTGACCCGCTGAGTTACTCCAGCACTCTGTGAAACGTCACCTATCCATGTTCTCCACAGATGCTGCCTGACCCGCTGAGTTACTCCAGCACTCTGTGAAACGTCACCTATCCATGTTCTCCACAGATGCTGCCTGACCCGCTGAGTTACTCCAGCACTCTGTGAAACGTCACCTATCCATGTTCTCCACAGATGCTGCCTGACCCGCTGAGTTACTCCAGCACTCTGTGAAACGTCACCTATCCATGTTCTCCACAGATGCTGCCTGACCCGCTGAGTTACTCCAGCACTCTGTGAAACGTCACCTATCCATGTTCTCCACAGATGCTGCCTGACCCACTGAGTTATGGTGCAGCAGCATCTATGGAGCTAAGGAAATAGGCAACGTTTCGGGCCGAAACCCTTCTGGAAATAGGCAACGTTTCGGGCCGAAACCCTTACGGGTTTCGGCCCGAAACGTTGCCTATTTCCTTAGCTCCATAGATGCTGCTGCACCCGCTGAGTTACTCCAGCACTCTGTGAAACGTCACCTATCCATGTTCTCCACAGATGCTGCCTGACCCGCTGAGTTACTCCAGCACTCTGTGAAACGTCACCTATCCATGTTCTCCACAGATGTTGCCTGACCCGCTGAGTTACTCCAGCACTCTGTGTCTATCTACAAATGGAAGATGTTCCATGTCTACTGTGAGCGCAAGATTGCAAATGTTATACGCCAAGTATTTGAGTTTGGTGCCAAACATTACGCACCAGTTATTTTCAAACACCATCTTTCTGAAGGGCAAGAGTTGTCCTTTAACCCGAAGCACATCCTCAAGGCTGCTTGCTTCCAATATGTGGGAACACCTACTCCCATCAGTGGCCTGTTTGCTGCTCTATCAAGGATTGGCGATGCACTATATCAAAAGCTGCCATCGGCAGTAATCAATGGCAATAAATATCAGACTGCAACACCTTCATGTGATGCCACCAGAACAAAGCACTTGCAGGAGGCAGTGATCAATCATTGTAATCACAAATAGCATCCAATAAAGTGAGTGCAAAGCTATAAAAGTAATTTATATGCAGATAAATGGTTCACGTGTCCTTCAGCATGGGCTTGGCTCGCCCGGAGAGGAGGAACAGTGGACACAAACTGCTGGAGTAACTCAGCGGGACAGGCAGCATCTCAGGAGAGAAGGAATGGGCGACGTTTCGGGTCGAGACCCTTCTTCAGACTGGTGTCAGGGGAGTGGGCAGGACAGAGATAGAATGTAGTCGGAGACAGTAAGACTGGTGGGAAGGTAGACAAAAGGGCTGGAGAAACTCAGCGGGTGCAGCAGCATCTATGGAGCGAAGGAAATAGGCTCTAACGTTTCTGGCCGAAACCCTTCTTCAAACTGATGTAGGGTGGGGAGAAGAAAGGAAAAAAGGAAGAGGAGGAGGAGCACGAGGGCTGAGGGAGAGCCGAGAGAGGGAGGAGACAGCAAGGGCTGCCGGAAATTGGTGAATTCAATGTTTATGCCGCTAGGGTGCAGACTGCCCAAGCGGAATATGAGGTGCTGCTCCTCCAATTTCCGGTGGTGCTCACTCTGGGGGGAGAACTGGGAAGTGGGAGGGGATGGAGAGAGAACAGTTGAACATTGAGGAGATGGTTATGTAACAGCAATGACAATAGAAGAGCTGAAGGGATAGGAGCAGAATTTGGCCATTCAGCCCATCAGGTCTAGTCCGCCATTCAATTCAAGTCAGGCAGCATCTATGGAGAACATGGATGGGTGACGTTTCGAGCAAGTTCATGAGGTCACATGGAATAGGGTTAGAATTAGGCCATTCGGCCCATCAAGTCCACTCCGCCATTCAATCATGGCTGATCTATCTCTCCCTCCTAACCCCATTCTCCTGCCTTCTCCCCATAACCCCTGACACCCGCACTAATCAAGAATCTGTCTATCTCTGCCTTAATAATATCCACTGCCTTGACCTCCACTGCCCTCTGTGGCGATGAATCCCACAGATTCACCACCCTGGGACTAAAGAAATTCTCTATGCGTGGGAAGGAACTGCAGATGCTGTTTTGAATGGAAGATAGACACAAAAAGCTGGAGTAACTCAGTGGGACAGGCAGCATCCCTGGAGAGAAGGAATGGGTGACGTTTCGGGTCGAGGCCCTTCTTCAAACTGAAGAATGCGTTCTTTAGTTGGATAACTTGAGTGAAATTGGAAAGTAAACGCAATGCTCTTGTTCACCAGACATGGACATGTGCAAGCGTATAAGGGCTGTCGTCAGTTCAGGCGGTGCGCTTAGCCACTACGCTGATCTGCCAGGCTTGTTGCATCTGTGTGTTTTACAATCTGCCTCACAGTGTCTCGTCTTAATGTCTCCTCCTCTCCTTTGGGGTCAATGCAAGTTGACTAAAAATGTGCTATATAAATAAAGAAATTTAATTTAATTTAATTTAATAGGCGACGTTTCGGGTCGAGACACTTCCTCAGACTGATGCCGGGGGGGGGGGAGAAAAAGAAAGGAAGAGGCGGAGAGCCTGTTCCACACACCCACCACCCTCAATGTAAAGACAGGCTCCAGTGTGGATGGGGCATGTTGGTCGGCGTGGGCAGGTTGGGCCAGAGAGCCTGTTTCCATGCTGTAGGACCCAATCTTATTAAGTCACCCTTTGTGCTAAAAAGCTGTGCAAGAGTTTGTTGAATCTGATGAAACAAAGAAAGTGGTTGAAAACTGAACGCATCTTTTATGCGGTAAAATGAAGATTTGCTTTGCTATAAATAGAGAATTAAAACAATTTTCACCAAAGGCCATCACCCGAAAATGAATTATTTGTTCCTCCTGTACATAATTGGCAGCAGCTGAATGCTCTCCCATTATTCATTAGGCCGCTAATTTCCAACCCATTAATTAGATGCATTGTGTGAGTTTTTCCATTAAAGAAACAATATTTGTGCACTAGGCAAGTAGGGGTTAGCTCGTTTAGTTGCTTTCCGACCGACATCTGAAATATCTAGCAGCACCTGAAAGCATTAATGTGTAGCTGTTGATTTCTGTGTAGGCGTGTGGGTTTTAAGACTGATGGACAGACAGGGCTTGCAAAATAATACTTTGCTTTGCATATACTGTGCAACCAATTAGGCTTCTGAGATTTGGTTTCTTTCGTGCCAGTGGAACAATAGACAATAGACAATAGATGCAGAAGTAGGCCATTCAGCCCTTCGAGCCAGCACCGTCATTCAATGTGATCATCCCCAATCAGTACCCCATTCCTCCCTTCTCCCTATATCCCCTGACTCCACTATCTTTAAGAGCCCTATCTAGCTCTCGCTTGAAGGTATCCGGCCTCCACCGCCCTCTGAGGCAGAGAATTCCACAGACTCACCACTCTCTGTGAGAAAAAGTGTTTCCTCGTCTCCGTTCTAAATGGCTTACCCCTTATTCTTAAACTGTGGCCCCTGGTTCGGGACTCCCCCAACATCGGGAACATGTTTACTGCCTCTAGTGTGTCCAAGCCCTTAACAATCTTATATGTTTCAATGAGATGCCCTCTCATCCTTCTAAACTCCAGAGTATACAAGCCCAGCCGCTCCATTCTCTCAGCATATGACGGTCCCGCCATCCCGGGAATTAACCTTGTGAATCTTGTGATCATGGCTGATCATCCACAATCACAATACCTGAAACATTACCCGTTCTTTTATTCCAGAGATGCTGCCTGACCTGTTGAATTACTCCAGTACTTTGTGTCTTTCTTCAGTATAAACCAGCATCTGCAATTTCTTACTGCACATAGCATATACTAGTTCTGGAGATGAATATCTTGTAAAATAACTTCTAAGACGCTGTCTGATGCTTTGTTTTTGTAACCACACATTCCAACGTTTAATGAATGACTATTCTCTTTTATAGAAACATAGAAACATAGAAAATAGGTGCAGGAGTAGGCCATTCGGCCCTTCGAGCCTGCACCGCCATTCAATATGATTATGGCTGATCATCCAACTCAGTATCCTGTACCTGCCTTCTCTCCATACCCCCTGATCCCTTTAGCCACAAGGGCCACATCTAACTCCCTCTTAAATATAGCCAATGAACTGTGGCCTCAACTACCTTCTGTGGCAGAGAATTCCACAGATTCACCACTCTCTGTGTGAAAAATGTTTTCCTCATCTCGGTCCTAAAAGATTTCCCCCTTATCCTTAAACTGTGACCCCTTGTCCTGGACTTCCCCAACATCGGGAACAATCTTCCTGCATCTAGCCTGTCCAACCCCTTAAGAATTTTGTAAGTTTCTATAAGATCCCCCCCTCAATCTTCTAAATTCTAGCGAGTACTAGCGAGTTTTCATTTCCAACAGAAATATTGTAATGTTATAAAAAACTATACGTCCTGCTTGATATAATATATGGAGGTGATTAACCTCCATAGACGCGCAGGTTTGTAGGTTAATTGGCTTGGTAAATGTAAAAATTGTCCCTAGTGGGTGTAGGACGGTGTTAATGTGTGGGGATTGCTGGACAGACTGCCTTCTCCCCATATCCCCTGACTCTGCTATTTTTAAGAGCCTTATCTAGCTCTCTCTTGAAATTATCCAGAGAACCTGCCTCCACCGCCCTCTGAGGCAGAGAATTCCACAGACTCACCACTCTCTGTGAGAAAAAGTGTTTCCTCGTCTCCGTTCCAAATGGCTTACCCCTTATTCTTAAACTGTGGCCCCTGGTTCTGGACTCCCCCAACATCGGGAACATGTTTCCTGCCTCTAGCGTGTCCAAACCCTTAATAATCTTACATATTTCAATAAGATATTCTCTCATCCTTCTAAATTCCAGAGTATACGAGCCCAGCTGCTCCATTCAATCGAGATATGACAGTCCCGCCATCCCGGGAATTAGCCTGGTAAACCTATGCTGCACTCCCTCAATAGCAAGAATGTCCTTCCTCAAATTTGGAGAGCAAAACTGCACACAATAATAATAATAATAATGGATGGGATTTATATAGCGCCTTTCTAATACTCAAGGCGCTTTACATCGCATTATTCATTCACTCCTCAGTCACACTCGGTGGTGGTAAGCTACTTCTGTAGCCACAGCTGCCCTGGGGCAGACTGACGGAAGCGTGGCTGCCAATCTGCGCCTACGGCCCCTCCGACCACCACCAATCACTCACACACATTCACACACATTCACACACAGGCAAAGGTGGGTGAAGTGTCTTGCCCAAGGACACAACGACAGTATGCACTCCAAGCGGGATTCGAACCGGCTACCTTCCGGTTGCCAGCCGAACGCTTAGCCCATTGTGCCATCTGTCGTCCCAAATACTCCAGGTGTGGTCTCACTAGGGCTCTGTACAACTCCAGGTGTGGTTTCAATAGGGCCCTGGACAACTGCAGGTGTGGTCTCACTAGGGCCCTGTGCAACTCCAGGTGTGGTTTCAATAGGGCCCTGGACAACTGCAGGTGTGGTCTCACTAGGGCCCTGTACAACTCCAGGTGTGGTTTCAATAGGGCCCTGGACAACTGCAGGTGTGGTCTCACTAGGGCCCTGTACAACACCAGATTTACTGCTGCTAACAAGACGGACAGCAGTAAAAGTAAAAGAGAAACCTGATCGGATACGTGCCACCAGATGTAAGCTGCATCTCTCAGACCGAACCCTCGAGGAGAAGGAAACACAAGAGCCGTAACATTTTGTAGCGATGAGATGTTGATAAAAAGTGTCAAAATGAAGCCATATTCCTTATTAATTATTATTGTAGCATTAAATGCATGGATCTACTAACATTGTATGGGACCTCAGAGGACCTGAGTGTGAAGAGAGGCATCTCGATAGTTACGAGAAACAGGATGAGGATAGAGGTTGGTGTATGAAATTCAACTAACAACTTTCACACAGATCACCGGGAACACCCCAGTGGTCAATGTTCATACCGCTGGGGTGTAAACTGCCCAAGCGAAATATGATGTGCTGCTCCTCCAATTTACAGTGGCACTCACTCTGGCCATGGAGGAGGCCCAGTACAGAAAGGATTCAGAGGGGGAGTTGAAGTGCTGATCCACCGGGAGATCAGGATGGATAGTGCGAACTGAGCGGAGGTGTTGGGCGAAGCGATCACCAAGCCTACGCTTGGTCTCAAGTTAATCTTATTCAACAACAGATGGTTAATACGTCAAACACAATACAAGGGCATCTTGACATTATTCTATCTCATCTTTCAAGCACTGCCCCCTCTCCAAGCCAATTATAAGTGCTTATTTACTGCGACGTATCTTTGCTAGTAGTGGTAGGGGGCGCGGGTGGTCAAGTGTAACTTCCCACAGGAGAAACAGGCTTCCTTATCTATGTGAAAGGATTAGGATGTTGGGTTTGTGCCCATGTCCCTCCGCATGCTAAAGGAGGTATCCCTTTGCGAGCTATTCCATTTCCTATGTCTGAGGTTGCTGAATGGCTAATTGGGCAAAGCCATTCAGGAGACCCCAGCAATGCCTCTGGCGTAAGAGAATGGTCCTCAGCACGGTATAATCTGTCTATGTTCAAGGACTGGTTCCAACCAAATTATAATCGGACACGTACGCGCCCAATTAATGAAACTAAAATATAAGTGTTGATCATAAAGGAGGGAACTGTGGAAGTAAATATTAAAACCCTTTCTTATTTAATTTTGATTGGAATTGAATGGGTGGGTGGATGAGGCCATTGGCATCTCTCGTTGACCAGGTGCAGAAGAGCTTCGTGAGATTCGGAAAAATACGATCAGACGCATCACCTCTTGTCTGGGACTGCGGTGGATGGTGAATCGATCACAATAATACTTCATTAGCCAAGTATGTTTTGCAACATACGAGGAATTTCATTTGCCAAGTCAGTCATACAAATAAAAAGCAACGGAACACACAAAATACATTTTGACACAAACATCCACCACAGTGACTCCTCCACATTCCTCAATGTGACGCAAGGCTAATGTAAACATAACAAAATTAGGACAGAGATAAGGAAGCCTGTTTCTCCTGTGGGAAATCACAGTCGACCGCCCGCGCCCCCAACCACTTGTAGCAAAGATACGTCGCAGTAAATAAGCTCGGAGAGGGGGCAGTGCTTGAAAGATGAGATAGAATAATGTCAAGATGCCCTTGTATTGTGTTTGGCTTGTTTTAACCGTCTGTTGTTGAATAAGATTAACTTGAGACCAAGCGCAGGCTTGGCGATCGCTTCGCCCAACACCTCCGCTCAGTTCGAAATAACCAACCTGATCTCCCGGTGGCTCAGCACTTCAACTCCCCCTCCCATTCCGAATCCGACCTTTCTGCCCTGGGCCTCCTCCATGGCCCGAGTGAGTCCCACCGTAAATTGGAGGAGCAGCACCTCATATTTCGCTTGGGTAGTTTACACCCCAGCAGAATGAACATTGACTTCTCCAATTTCAGGTAGTCCCTGCTTTCTCCCTCCCTCCCCTCCCCTTCCCAGCTCCCCCACAGCCCGCTGTCTCCGCCTCTTCCTTTCTTCTTCCCGCCCCCCCTCCCCCACATCAGCCTGAAGAAGGGTCTCGACCCGAAACGTCACCTATTCCTTCGCTCCATAGATGCTGCTGCACCCGCTGAGTTTCTCCAGCATTTTTGTCTACTTCGATTTTTCCAGCATCTGCAGTTCTTTCTTAAACATAAACATAAAGTATGTTGTGTCTAATTAAATAATTGGTACCCATGCAGTAGATAATAATGACAGGATAATTGTATCTAACAAAATATAAAAGAGTGCACAGTATAACTGTCGGCTAATTCTGCGGTGACATCAGAGAACTGGTGAGCAGTTAACTGCTGCCATCTCTCCATAATATCTTGCAATAAAGTCTCTTGAACCAAACCTCAAAGTCTCTGTTTTATCTTTAATTTCCCTCTGTTAGTTTTTTCCAAATTCTTTATCGCTCCACATCATCGTCTATATCTCTCGTTTCCCTCAGTCTGACGAAGGGTCTCGACCAGAAACGCCACCCATTCCTTCTCTCCAGAGATGCTGCCTGACCCGGCTGAGTTACTCCAGCACTCTGTGAAACGTCACCTATCCATGTTCTCCACAGATGCTGCCTGACCCGCTGAGTTACTCCAGCACTCTGTGAAACGTCACCTATCCATGTTCTCCACAGATGCTGCCTGACCCGCTGAGTTACTCCAGCACTCTGTGTCTGTCTAAGATTCTTCACAAGGTGGGTCTGAGCACAAAACGTTGTCTGTCCATTCCATTCACAGTTGCTGCCTGATCTGCTGAGTTTCTTCCAGCACTTTGAGATGACAATATTACGAGCCCGGTGAAACATTGCAATTTGTGTGCCTGTCTATTTGGACTGGCCACGTCCTCTGATTCAGTCACTAAATCACTCCAGTCGCACATTCACTGAAAGTTGCAATGTCTGGGCAAATCCTTTGATGCAACATTGCGTTTGCTGTCCGTTTCTGCTGCACTTCATCTTCTCGTGGCAAACAAGTCATTTTCTGCTACTTCACATCGCTGTGGGTTGCAATAATCCTCCAATCTCAGAACCACATCATCAGTGGATGAAACATCCGTGTCTCCCTGTGAATGGGCAGCTTAAGAAGCAACCAATCCTGTTCAGTCTCGATCACTGTCGATAGGATTGCCATCTTACTCGCGCGCTCTTGCATGCCAATACACTGCCTGCTCATATCCAACATGACATCCACTTAGTTTTGTTTAGAGATAGAGTGCAGGAAACAGGCCCTTCGGCCCACCGAGTCCGGGCCGGCCAGCGATCCCCGCACGCTAACACTATCCTACACACACTCAGGACAATTTACAATTTACCAAAGCCAATTAACCTGCAAATCTGTACAACTTTGGAGAGCGGGAGGAAAACCGGATCGCCCGGAGGAAACCCACGCAGGTCACGGGGAGAACGTGCAAACTCCGTACAGTCAGCACCCGTAGCCGAGATCGAACCCGGGTCTCTGGCGCTGTGAGGTAGCAGCTCTACCCGCTGCACCACCGTGCTGCCTTAAAGTTCCTTGTGTCTATCTTCTGTCACCTCACAGCTTCCTATAAAATCTTTCCACTCATTAAATCTATGGGCGGCATGGTGGCACAACAGTAGAGTTGCTGCCTCACGGTGCCAGAGACCAGGGTTCCATCCTGACCACAGGTGCTGTCGGTATGGAGTTTGCACGTTCTCCCCGTGACCTGCGTGGGTTTTCTCCGGGTGCTCCGGTTTCCTCCCACACACCAAAGACGTGCAGGTTTGGAGGCTAATTGCATTGGTATAAATTGTCAATTGTCCCTGGTGTGTGTGTAGGATAGTGTTAGCGTGCGGGGATCGCTGGTCGGCACGGGCTCGGTGGGCCGAAGGGCCTGTTGTCCATGCTGTATCTCCAAACTAAACTAAACTAAACTATGCTTACTGCTACTTGATGCCACAGCCACTGTGAAACAGAAAGTGTATATTCACCGTATCTATGCAGCTCAGAAGTTGTGACGTGGACACGATCTTTCAATGCTCTCCAAAATATTAGCAAAGTGGGTGGTAACATTGCAGATTGCTACAATTGCTAACTCAATAAGCCTGCATAAGTGTGAGGTGTTGCATTTTGGGATGTCGAACAAGGGCAGGACCCACACAGTAAATGGTCGGCCTCTGGGTAGTGTTGTAGAGCAGAGGGATCTAGGAGTACAGGTGCATGGTTCCTTGAAGGTCGAGTTGCAGGTAGATAAGGTGGTCAAAAAGGTTTTTGGCACTTTGGCCTTCATCAGTCAGAGTATTGAGTATAGAAGTTGGGAGGTCATGTTGCAGTTGTATAAGACGTTGGTGAGACCGCATTTAGAATATTGTGTTCAGTTCTGGGCACCATGTTATAGGAAAGATATTGTCAAGCTTGAAAGGGTTCAGAAAAGATTTACAAGGATGTTGCCAGGACTAGAGGGTGTGAGCTATAGGGAGAGGATGAGTAGGCTGGGTCTCTATTCCATGGAGCGCAGGAGGATGAGGGGAGATCTTGTAGAGGTGTACAAAATCATGAGAGGAATAGATCGGGTAGATGCACAGAGTCTTTAGCCTAGAGTAGGGGAATCGAGGACCAGAGGACAAAGGTTCAAGGTGAAGGGAAAAAAAATTAATAGGAATCTGAGGAGTAGCTTTTTCACACAAAGGGTGGTGGGTGTGTGGAACAAGCTGCCAGTGGAGGTAGTTGAGGCCAGCCTTAAGAAACAGTTGGACAGGTACATGGATAGGACAGGTTTAGAGGGATATGGACCAAGCGCAGGCAAGTGGGACTAGTGTAGCTGGGACATTGTTGGCCAGTGTGGGCGAGTTGGGCCGAAGGGCCTGTTTCCACACTGTATCACTCTATGACTTAGAAAATAAATAAAACAGTGCTTGCATTTCATATTGTAGTGTAATTACACTGTGTTCACGCTGTGTAATCCTGATGAAATGCTTCCACCAAAGAGACGAGGCTTTGTCAATTTTATTGAACGAAATGCTGTCTAAATCAGTTTTGGATGAAAAATAAAAAATAAACCTGTTGTTTTTATTGCATTGGAACAGCAAGCCTCACCATCAGGATTCATTTTATATTTTCAACAGCTGTTAACGTTTGTAATTAATTTTCACATCTTTATCTCTCTGTCTGCAGAGCTGGAGATATCTCCTGCTCGCAAGAACGAGTGCCAATGGCATCGTGTGGAGCAGCAATAGGACTTGCCCAGCCAGGGCACTATTTGCATGTGTACCATTGCCAATTTGGACAAGGCCCCCATTGGTATTCCAGCTCATTAATTCTTTCCTCTTTACTTCCCCAGGGCTGCTCAATGCAAAACATTCAAAAAACAGACATCCCGCTGGTTATTAAACCAATTGAGAATTCTTCAACCTTTTTTTTCTATCATCTTTAAATTAGCACGGTTTGGTCTAAGGAAGGGTCTCGACCCGATACGTCACATATTCCTTTTCTCCAGGGATGCTGCCTGAACTTTTATCTCCTGTTCTGTATTTATTCCTACAATATTCTGTTGTGCTGCAGCAAGCAAGAATTTCATTGTCCTATCTGGAACACATGACTATAAAGGGGCTGTCCCACTGCAGGGACTTAATTTGCGAGTTTAGGAGAGTTTTAAAAAGTGCCATGGTCTTGTTGATTCGCCGAAGTAGAACTCCTCCTATGACCTCCTTCGACTATGTAGAGAACCTTGTACGAATATGTAGAAGATCTCCTTCGATCTCCTTCGACCTCCCATCGACCATGATGAAGACTATCTACGACTACCTTCAACTACCCTCGATTACCTACGACTAACATGCCGACCTACTACGACCTACTTCAACTAAACCTACGAGTAAAAAAAGTATCGATTTTTTCCATGCCAACCTTTTTTTACTCGCGGGCATTTTTCCGCATGTTGAAAAATATGCCTCGACCAAACTGAGGCCTCGAGTACACGGGGACCACTCTCGAGCATGAAAGAGAGTTACGTAGACCTCCTAGGACCTCGTGTCGACCATGCTGCGAGTATGAGTCGAGGGCAAACTCTTCCAAACTCGCCAATTAGGTCCCCACAGTGGGACAGGCCCTTTTAAACTCACTTGACTTGACTCTTGACTCTGGCCCGCTGGGTTACTCCAGCGTTTTGTGTCTATCTATGGTTTAGTTTAGTTTAGAGATATAGCGCAGAAACAGGCCCTTCGGCCCAATGAGTCCATGCCGTCCGGCGATCCCTGCATGCTAACGTGTCCAACGCACACTAGGGACAATTTAACCAAACCAATTAGCCAGCAAAACTGTACGCCTTTGGAATGTGGGAGGAAACCGGAGCACCCGGGGAAAACCGACACAGGTCACACAGAGAACGTATAAACTCCGTACAGGCAGCACCCATGGTCAGGATGGAACCAGGGTCTCTGGTGCTGTGAGGCAGCAACTCTACCGCTGCGCCACCGTGCTGCCTACAACTGATTTCATCGAGTAGTGTTTATCTAGAAACTATGGGCCAGACTTGAGATTGGCTTAAGATCCTAGATTGAAACTAAGGAGTTGTGTCCAGAACATAAAGGCAAGATGTACCGTTGCCGGCACAAGAGGTGGTGTCTGCTGGAATCTTGAGCAGAACACAAACTTCTGGAGGAACTCACTAGGGCAGCATTTGTGGAGAAACATGGAGAGACAACGTTTCAGATCGGGGCCCTCCTTCAGACTGATGTAGTCGGGGAAGAAGGCTTGAAAAGAGCGAATAACTTGAACGTTTCCTCCCACCCACTCCATCAGCCTGAAGAAGGGACCCAACAAGAAATGTCATCTGTCCATTCCCTCCACAGATGCTGCCTGGCCCACTGAGTTCCTCCAGCACTGTGTGTGCTTTTAGTTGCGTTTGTCTACATCTTCACTCTTAGACTACCAGAGGAAGATGACTGAACTTTAGTGCCTTCCCTCACAGTGGGGAACGTTGATCCCCCTGTGTGGGGGGGTGTCCATGTTAAATTCTATCGTGTGTTGTGTTATTTTTATTCGTGTGGATGTACGGTAACTCAAATCTCACTGTACCAATTGGTGCATGTGACAATAAATATAACTTGAACTTGAACAATCTCCAATTTGCAGTTCTCACAAACTCAGCATCAAGATTTAAAAGCAATTGTCAATTAATGTTGAACTTCATGTCCAATTGGTACATTGGCCTTGCATCTGTGAGAATTAGATTTTTTTTTTAAACATTATTTCATTTAAGGCTTACATGAAATGTCAGCTATAAGTGCTTGGGTTAAAACTACAGCTTAAGAGCATAAATGTCACTCTATTTCCCTCGCACTGGTAATTCAATTCCTGAAAGAACTTGCTTAAAAATGTATGAAGCGTTAGATTCAGGCTTATGCTTAAGAAAGAACTGCAGATGCTGGAACAATCGAAGGTAGACAAAAACGCTGGAGAAACTCAGCGGGCGAGGCAGCATCTATGGATCAAAGGAATGGGTGACGTTTCGGGTCGAGACCCTTCTTCAGACTGATTTTCTTCAGACTAAAGACTAAATCTTTATTGTCACGTGTACTGAGGTACAGTGAAAAGCTTTGTTTTGCACGCTGTCTAATCAGATCAGAGAATACCATGCATAAATACAGTCAGGTCAAACTCCAGTACAACAGGTGGAGCAAAGGGGAAGATACAGAGTGCAGAATATAGTTCTCAGCATTGTAGCGCATCAGTTCCACAGACAATGTCCAATGTCCACAATGGGGTCGAGGTGAATCGGACAGTACCCTAGCTTATGGAATGGCCGTTCAGAAGCCTGATAACAGAGAACAGAGGGGAAGAAGCTGTTCCTGAGTCTGGTGGTGCGTGCTTTCAAGCTTCTGTACCTTCTGCCGGACGGGAGCGGGGAGAAGAGGGAATGACCGGGGTGGGACAGGGACACGTCTTTGATTGTATTGGCTGCCATGACGCCCTATATTCGAAAACAAAAAGCAGCACGGTGGCGCAGCGGTAGAGTTGCTGCCTCACAGCGCCAGAGACCCGGGTTCGATCCTGACTACGGGTGCTGTCTGTACGGAGTTTGTACGTTCTCCCCGTGACCTGCGTGGGTTTTCTCCGGGTGCTCCGGTTTCCTCCCACACTCCAAAGACGCGCGGGTTTGTAG
The DNA here is from genome assembly GCF_010909765.2 of Amblyraja radiata. Taxonomy (NCBI): domain Eukaryota; kingdom Metazoa; phylum Chordata; class Chondrichthyes; order Rajiformes; family Rajidae; genus Amblyraja; species Amblyraja radiata. Next base: position 2,583,419 of record NC_045966.1, on the reverse strand, counting down.
GTTAATTGGCTTGGTTAAAATTGGAACTTGTCCCCAGTGTGTGTAGGATAGTATTAGTGTGCGGGGATCGCTGGTCGGTACGGGCTCGGTGGGCCGAAGGGCCTGTTTCCGCCCTGTATCTCGAAACAAAGTGGAAATGTACGTTATCATTTAGATTCTAATATCCATTTTATGTATATATTAGTCACAACTTTTGAAGGCCGGCTCCGTCCTTGAGGCGGAGTTGGAGTTGGGTCCACCTTGTGAATCTGCATTGGGAACATGGACCAAATGGAATAGGAAACGTACAATTCTGAAAAAGAAAAGCTGTCTGTGATGGTGATTTTTGAGCCAAGGTCTAAGCAACATCTGCTGAATTCAAAACTACATCGCCAGTCAAAAGGCATCATTTTTATCCAGACGTCGCAGGTTATTTCTTTGCGGGTTGTTTTGGACATCTTGCCTTCAACAGGAGATTGACGAATTGAAGAGAGTTCAGGAAAGTGCAGCAGGTTGGTTTAAAGTTCACAACCCTCGTGATCAGGACATTTGCCCCAAAATTAACTTCAGTGTGGCCTGACCCAGGAGCTAGAAACGTCTGCCACTCAGCCCATCACACAATCCTTTCCCAATCACGACATCCAGCATCGCACAGAACACGGCAAAGATGCAGGGGAAAAATGAGCCGTTTGTCTTTTGTGAAACATCAATGCATCTCATGAACAAAAGGATTATTTCCCAGTTCGTTCACTAAGATGCAGAGTGCTGGAGTAACTCAGCGGGTCAGGCAGCATCTGTGGAGTAACATGGATAGGTGACGTTTCACAGAGTGCTGGAGTAACTCAGCGGGTCAGGCAGCATCTGTGGAGTAACATGGATAGGTGACGTTTCACAGAGTGCTGGAGTAACTCAGCGGGTCAGGCAACATCTGTGGAGAACATGGATAGGTGACGTTTCACAGAGTGCTGGAGTAACTCAGCGGGTCAGGCAGCATCTGTGGAGAACATGGATAGGTGACGTTTCACAGAGTGCTGGAGTAACTCAGCGGGTCAGGCGGCATCTCTGAAATACAGAACAGTGCAGCAAAAAAACAGGCCCTTCAGCCCACAATTTCTATGCTGATCATGATGCCAAGATCGAAGGCTCGAAGGGCCGAATGGCCTACTCCTGCACCTATTTTCTATGTAAGATCAATGCTTATCTTCCTGCAGTGATCCATATCCCTCCATTCCCTGCATATACATGTACCTATCCAAACACCACTTAAACACCACTCCTGTATCTGCCTCCACCACCTCCGTCAACAGCACGTTCCAGGCACAAGTCCGGGGGGTCTAATATTTGATTTTTGCACAGGTTGTGACTGTCTACCCTATCTATACCACTCATGATTATATATAAGGCATACATTTTTTGGAGAACATGGATAGGTGACATTTCGGGTCAGGCCACACTGCGAGGAAACGTCACCTATCCATGTTCTCCACAGATGCTGCCTGACCCGCTGAGTTACTCCAGCACTCTGTGAAACGTCACCTATCCATGTTCTCCACAGATGCTGCCTGACCCGCTGAGTTACTCCAGCACTCTGTGAAACGTCACCTATCCATGTTCTCCACAGATGCTGCCTGACCAACTCAGTTATGGTGCAGCAGCATCTATGGAGCCCAGGAAATAGGCAACGTTTCAGGCCGAAATCCTTCTGGAAATAGGCAACGTTTCGGGCCAAAACCCTTACGGGTTTCGGCCCGAAACGGTGCCTATTTCCTTAGCTCCATAGATGCTGCTGCACCCGCTGAGTTACTCCAGCACTCTGTGAAACGTCACCTATCCTTGTTCTCCACAGATGCTGCCTGTCTGAGAAAGAGAAGGTCCAAGGTCCAAGTTCCACCTGTGGGAAGTGCTGGAATTCCTTGTAGAAGTTCCTTGCTTCCAGATTTAGTTACGGGCGACATAGCTGGCACAGCATGCTGTTAATCACGAATAAAACATGACTTCAACCAAAAACATTTCTGCGCGCACTCTGGGAGGCCCACATTCCCAGCGGAACCTCATCACACATGCCATTATCTGCATAATTGATTCACCATTTCTTATTTCAATATTTTATCAAACAGAAATCACGGGGGAACGGTAGAAAAAACACAGGAGTTCTTGCAAACTCTGTGGGAGAACTACTATCTACCTCATTGGAGACCCTGCGTATATATATATATATATATGTATACTAGACTAAGTAGGGCCCAGTCACATGGGGGGCCTGGTCCCCCAACGCAATATTCCACCACTCACCCATAGCCCCTAACTGTACAGGCGCGGCTCATTTCCCCTCATCCCCGAGCACCAGCCTCCCCCTCCTTCCCCCTCCCTCTTTATGTGTGGGAGGGGAGGTGGGAAGTGGGGTGTGTGACAGGGGGAGGGGAGGAGGGGGGGGGAGAGGGTGGTGGGGGGGAGGGGGTGTGTGGCAGGGGGGCGTGTATGGGCGGTGGGGGGTGTGTATGGTGGGGGGTTGTGGGGGGGTTGTGGGGGGAAGGGTGTGTGGGGCTGGGGGGGTTGTGGTGGAGGGGGGTTGTGGGGGCGGGGTTGTGGGGGCAGGGGGGTGTGTGGGGCTGGGGGGGTTGTGTGGGTGGGGTTGTGGTGGAGGGGGGTTGTGTGGGTGGGGTTGTGGGGGCGGGGTTGTGGGGGCAGGGGGGTGTGTGTGGGGGTGAGCTCGGAGAAAAAATGGGGAAGTGAGGGGGGAATCACGGGGGAGGGGTGAAGGAGCCAGTGAGGGGGACCAGAGGGGTAGTGGCTGGAATTGGTGGTGCGATGGGAATGAGGGGAACGCTGGTCGTTCTCCTCCGCAGGGATCAGAGTCTCCACTTTCTGTTTGGCGACATCAGCAACATCTCCAACTCTGGGCTGGGTATGGTCTCCCACGCTGGGCTGCTATTTGGGGCGGGGCTGCAGCTGGGGGCGGGGCTTTTGCTTGGGGCGGGGCTGCTGCTGGGGGCGGGGCTGCTTCGGGTCCCTCCGAAAGTCCGGTTGGAAACCTCCGCCAGCCAACCTCAGCTCCGCGATGGCGCAGAAAGGGGCGGACCGTCCTGGGGAGTGACGGGGAAGAGACTAATCCGGGTGGCGCCGACTGACAGGAGAGGAGATCGATCTGCGCACGCGCGGTTTTTAAGATTTTGAAACCCCGCTATCTTTTACGACATTCAACCGATCGGAACAAAACTTGGTGCACCCGCAGCACAGGAGAACGGTGAGTGAACTTGGCGAAAAATCGTAGCGCTATAGTGAACTGTTTTTGCGCAAATAGAATGACCGCCTAACCGTAAGATAATAAGATCAGAGTTTTAGAGATAGATAGATAGATAGATAGATAGATAGATAGATAGATAGATAGATAGATAGATAGATAGATAGATAGATAGATAGATAGATAGATAGATAGATAGATAGATAGATAGATAGATAGATAGAGAGATACAAGCTATAATCGTCTCTGTACTATATATAAAAACCAGACTAACAATAATAGTGCAACAATAGTCTACATAGTTCAGAGCTTATTTGGATGTTGTATTTAGGCCCCCCTGGGTCATGACTGACCATGGGTGATGCATCTTGCATCTAGTTGTTGGCCACTTGCTCCAAACCTCGGCTGGAACAGCACCTCATATTCCATCTGGGGACCTTGCGTCCGGATGGCATTAACATTGTATTCTCCCAATTTTGCTAGCCCTTGCTGTCTCCTCCCCTTCCTTAACCCTCTAGCTGTCTCCTCCCACCCTCCCATCCGCCCGCCCTCGGGCTCCACCTCCTCCTCCCCTTTTCCTTCCTTCTCCCCCCCCCACCCCCCATCAGTCTGAAGAAGGGTTTCGGCCCGAAACGTCGCCTATTTCCTTCGCTCCATAGATACTGCTGCACCCGCTGAGTTTCTCCAGCATTTTTGTGTACCCTCGGCTGGAGCAGGGTCGCTTGTGGCTGAAGAGACCAATGCGGGAGTGACAGTCTCTGTGGCAAAGGTCACATTTGTATGTGTGGTCTCTGGTTTGTTGAAGTTGCCGCGCTCCTCTCTGCGCGACCGCGTGTCTGCCGCTGTGTTCGACAGTTTCTCTTCCCCTGTTGTGAGATGTTGGTTCAGGGTACCTCTCCACCTCGTGCGGGTCGGCTGCAAGGCTGCCCCAGGACTCCACGTCGATGTCGAGCGCCCTCATATCTCTCTTGCAGACATCCTTGTAATGTAGCTGGGAGGCGCCTGATGGTTCTCCTCCCAGATGTCAGCTATCCATAGAGGATGTCTTTAGGAATACGGCCATCCTCCATGCGCTGCCTGAGCAGAGTGTACATACTGGGATGACCAGCGCGAGACAGGATCTTGGTGTTGGACACTCTGTCTTATTTGGAGGCTGTTTCGGATGTGTCTATATATATATCATCCTACCACAACCCGATAGCAGTGCTCAACTATCATCTACCACTGATATCCCGCGGAATATCCTTGACCAGACTTTACTGGCTTTACCTTGCACTAAATATTATTCCCTTATCATAGGCTGGGTAGGCTGGGTGAGTGGGCAAATGTTTGGCAGATGCAGTATAATGTGGATAAATGTGAGGTTATCCATTTTGGTGGCAAAAACAGGAAAGCAGACTATTATCTAAATGGTGGCCGACTAGGAAAAGGGGAGATGCAGCGAGACCTGGGTGTCATGGTACACCAGTCATTGAAAGTAGGCATGCAGGTGCAGCAGGCAGTGAAGAAAGCGAATGGTATGCTAGCTTCCATAGCAAAAGGATTTGAGTATAGGAGCAGGGAGGTTCTGCTGCAGTTGTACAGGGTCTTGGTGAGACCACACCTGGAGTATTGCGTACAGTTTTGGTCTCCAACTCTGAGGAAGGACATTATTGCCATAGAGGGAGTGCAGAGAAGGTTCACCAGACTGATTCCTGGGATGTCAGGACTGTCTTATGAAGAAAGACTGGATAGACTTGGTTTATACTCTCTAGAATTTAGGAGATTGAGAGGGGATCTTATAGAAACTTATAAAATTCTTAAGGGGTTGGACAGGCTAGATGCAGGAAGATTGCTCCCGATGTTGGGGAAGTCCAGGACAAGGGGTCACAGCTTAAGGATAAGGGGGAAATCCTTTAAAACCGAGATGAGAAGAACTTTTTTCACACAGAGAGTGGTGAATCTCTGGAACTCTCTGCCCCAGAGGGTAGTCGAGGCCAGTTCATTGGCTATATTTAAGAGGAAGTTAGATGTGGCCCTTGTGGCTAAGGGGATCAGAGGGTATGGAGAGAAGGCAGGTACAGGATACTGAGTTGGATGATCAGCCATGATCATATTGAATGGCGGTGCAGGCTCGAAGGGCCGAATGGCCTACTCCTGCACCTAATTTCTATGTTTCTATGTTTCTATGTATCTGTACACTGTGGAAGGATTGATTGTAATCATGTATTGTCTTTCCGCTGACTGGTTAGCACGCAACAAAAGCTTTTCACTGTACCTTGGTACACGTGACAATAAACTAAACTGAACTGATATATGTTTGTATGTGATTTATGTGAGTATGTGTTCATATACAGTGTGTAATTGTTTAATTTAGTTTAGCTTGGAGATACAGCGTGGAAACAGACCCTTCGGCCCACCGACTCCGCACCGACCAGCGATCCCCGCACATTAACGCCATCCTACACACAAAGGGACAATTTTTACATTTTCCAAGCCAATTGACCTACAAACCTGTATGTCTTTGGAGTGTGGGAGGAAACCGAAGATCTTGGAGAAACCCCACGCAGGTCACGGGGAGAACGTACAAACTCCGTACAGACAGCAGCCGTAGTCAGGATCGAACCCGGGTCTCCGGCGCTGTGAGGCAGTAACTCTACCGCTGTGCCACCGTGACGCACACACTGAACTTTTTTCCTCGTTTGTTATATTGTTCACAGAGTTCTACGCTCACGTATTGTGTTGTGCTGCTGCAAGTAGGAATTTCATTGTTCTATCTGGGACAAATGATTATAAAACTCTCTTGACTTCTGAATCCCTAAGAGTAAAAGTAAGATACCCCCTAAAAACACAGCCCCCATCTTTCCTATGGCAAGGGGTCCCGACCCAAAACGTCACCCATTCCTTCTCCCCCGAGATGCTGCCTCACCCGCTGAGTTACTCCAGCATTTTGTGTCTAATACCTTCGGCAAGTCATATTATAGCAGCACATGGAATGGGAAGGGTAGGATGTTAATTAATAGACAATAGACAATAAGTGCAGGAGTAGGCCATTCGGCCCTTCGAGCCAGCACCGCCATTCAATGTGATCATGGCTGATCATCCCCAATCAGTACCCCGTTCCTGCCTTCTTCCCATATCACCTGACTCCGCCATCATTAAGAGCCCTATCTAGCTCTCTCTTGAGAGTATCAAATCACTGGGTTATGAAGGAAGAAACCTTGAGTAACATGGACACGCAGGTGTACACATTATAACATTACAACTTCTTATAGAAACTTACAAAATTCTTAAGGGGTTGGACAGGCTAGATGCAGGAAGATTGTTCCCGATGTTGGGGAAGTCCAGAACAAGGGGTCACAGTTTAAGGATAAGGGGGAAATCTTTTAGGACCGAGATGAGGAAAACATTTTTCACACAGAGAGTGGTGAATCTGTGGAACTCTCTGCCACAGAAGGTAGTTGAGGCCAGTTCATTGGCTATATTTAAGAGGGAGTTAGATGTGGCCCTTGTGGCTAAAGGGATCAGGGGGTATGGAGAGAAGGCAGGTACAGGATACTGAGTTGGATGATCAGCCATGATCATATTGAATGGCGGTGCAGGTTCGAAGGGCCGAAGGGCCGAATGGCCTACTCCAGCACCTATTTTCTATGTTTAAATTGCTAATTCGATATATCTGGAATAAGTGCCTTGCAAAACACATAAAATATACAAGATTGTCATGAAAAACCTGTCAGACCCACAGATGTCTCTGTTAACCAGCCAAGATGAAACTTGATACTGACCCTCACAAGTGTGGCCACCTCATCAACGATGTTCCAAATGGCCACACTGGGCAATGGATGCACAGCTTGTTAACAATGCCCTTGCTCCTTGAATGAATCAAAGCGGATGGAATGTAACGGTGGGAATGTCGCTGTAAGTGCTGGAGGACCTGCATCGTCAAACCGGAGCGTACGTCCGGCTATTTGTTGCCGAGTCGTGAAACTGCAGAAAACCAACGGCGGCAGATGCGAATAAAACCCTCACGTGACGAGAATATGAGGCTCAGTCAGTGGTGGAAGCACCAAGTTCTTCATAGAGTCAAACAGTCAAAGAGTGACACAACGTGGAAACAGGCCCTTCGGCCCAACTTGCCCACACCGACCAACATTCCACATCTACACTAGTCCCACCTGCCTGAGTTTGGCCCACAACCGTCTCAACCAGTCCTATCCAACCTTAACCCTACCTGCTAAATGCTGTTTAAACGTTGGGGATAGTCCCTGCCTCAACCTACTACTCTGGCAGCTTGTTCCATACACCCACCACCCTTTGTGTGAAATAGTTACTCCTCAGATTCCTACTAATTTACCAGGGGCCACAGTTCAAGAATAAGGGGTAGGCCATTTAGAACGGAGATGAGGAAAAAAAAATTCACACAGAGGGTTGTGAATCTGTGGAATTCTCTACCTCAGAAGGCAGTGGAGGCCGGTTCTCTGGATGCTTTCAAGAGAGAGCTAGATAGGGCTCTTAAAGATAGCAGAGTCAGGGGATACGGGGAGAAGGCAGCAATGGGGTACTGATTGGGGATGATTAGCCATGATCAAATTGAATGGCGGTGCTGGCTCAAAGGGCCGAATGGCCTATTCCTGCACCTATTGTCTATTGTCTATTGTATAAATCTTTTCCCCTTCACCTTAAACCTCTATCTTCTGCGCTTGGTTTTAACGAATGTAGAACACTTCTGAACAGCAAGCGTACATTGTTCCTGGAACTTTATTGATTATTGCTGCAGGAGTTCAAAGGGACACGGTCTATTACATGAAGTAAATAAGCCTCATCCTATGAACAAGGCAGACAGCACCTCGCTAATGAAGGTAGGACAGGGTGAAGCAGACCACCTGGTTATGAATCTCACAAAGTCAGCATGACTTACGTGCTGGCTTCAGCCCTGTACAACTCTTCTATTGCAAACAATCATCTCCTCCAAAATGCTGGAGTAACTCAGTGGGAGAGGCGTTTCGGGGCAAGATCCTTCTTCAGACTCGACCAGAAGCATCACCCATTCCTTCTCTCCAGAGATGCTGCCTGTCCCGCTGAGTTACTCCAGCATTTTGTGTCTATCTTCGGTTTAAACCAGCATCTGCAGTTCCTTCCTGCACATCCCCTCCATGAGAAAGGCTTGGTGACCTTCCACAAGCATCCGGCCAAAGCTGCTCCATAATGGAGACCAGATGTTGCTATGTGTCGTGTGCGGACGGGAAGCCGAGGCCAAGAAGTGGAAGCCAAGATACCGAAAGTACATGACGCCGAAAAGGACACGAACCCGAACGGACACCACGCAGAAAAGACAAGATGCAGAATGTAGCAATGTTACAAAATTTTGAGATTTTAAAAATCAAGTCTTTCATTTATCCCATCAGATAAAGCATAAAAATAAGTTGACACCTAATTCACTTTCATATCTTCAGTATTAAAAAGGTTATGGCCATTTTCATACTCGGAAATTGGCATCTTGTTCCCTATTGCTTTTTCATTGACTTAACACAAAATCTGTGATCGAGAACATTTAAAGGCCGATAACTTTCTTAAAATATGTGAACTGAAAGAAATTTTCAGTTATTATAGATTGAAGCATTCTGAAACAAATATGAAACAATCTTACTTAGATGACTTGAAATTAAAGCATATAATTAGTTAGTTACCTAATTCTAGCTAATTACAAAATTCAATTACTTGATCTAAACATCTATCCATTTCTTAAGAATAGATTAACATTTTTAAATAGCCTAATAACATTCACACAATAATTCACAATATAACATAATTTTTAAATCTGATTGTCATGGGTTTATAGGCCAAATGGGAGGAATTTAATGTTTAATACCTGCAAATTAATGGCCATTTAAATCAGGTTGCGAGTGGGTTTTACTGGAACGGGACCATTTAGAACGTTCAGATGCGGTGAATTTATACCCCCATATCTGCAGCAAATACACTGCCTGTTCTTCGGGGGGACTAAATCACCGTTTCGCAACATAAAATGTGAATTAAATACATCTTAAGCAACACTTTAATACATAAAAATAAACTACTTTCTTTTACCTGGTCCTGCATAAAATCCGTCCCAGTTGTCAGCATTGACGGCTTCAGAAGCTGATTTTAAAATCATTCCAGCGATTAACTTGTCGGGTGAATTTTTTTTTAAAACACACAAAACGGCCGTAGGAACGATTATTTAGCAAAATCTTGCACTCCAACAAATATAATTCAGGACCAGGTCGGGAAAAAACCCCGTTTTAACCCCGCCCCCCCTCAAACGCGCCAAAATCGCGCACACGGCCAGTGGCAGAATTACAGCACCGCTGAAGGTAAGTTTTGTAACATACCTACAGACAAGACATGACATCGAAAAGCCGCTGAACGGGCATGACGTCGCTGGAGACGGGATTGGTCCTACACCCTGTCAGCGATTGGTCCAGACCCCCGCGTCCATCACATCATCGGCCAGGGGGAGACGGGAGGATGGAGGTGGGGGGGGGGGGAGCTTGAGCTTGTGTTTGTAAAATGGTGGCAGTGACTCCAAGCTGCTGCGATTGCCACGGAGGCAGTGATGTGATGGACGCCGCGGGGTTCTAGATCAATCGCTGACCTTTGTCGACGACTGACAAGGTGTCGGACCAATCCCGTCCCCAGAGACATACAAGGTACAACAATTTAACTATTTCATAATGTTACGAGGCACGACAATTCTTGCAGCAAATATAGATTTTTTCAAGTGTTTCATACCTACTGTCACAATTGTAGCAGGTCTCTGAAAAAGTGGCGACTGTATCCCCCCTACAACAATGTCTATGACAACCTACCACCTAGTTGACGGCAAGCTACCGACAACCGGCGACCCATTAGGACGTCCACCTACGACCACACCTACGACAACTTACGTCCACCCGCAACAAGCTACGTCCACGCTACGACAAGCAACGACCCTGTCGACAACAACTGAAGACAATTCAGTCACCGGTACCTGTCGCCGGTTGACGTAGGTTGACGTAGGTAGTCGCCAATGGAATTCACCAAAGTCTACACCTGGTGACAACCAATGTCACCTGGCGACAACCTACGACAGCGCCTACGTCAGGAGAAGACAAGCTACGTCAAGCCCACGGTCGCCGAAAAGTTTTGAACATTTCAAAATCCAGCGGCGACCAGAAAAACGTTACCACTCTTTAGGCGACTTGAGGAGACGACTCACGACCGTACAGGCGTCACCCGGCGACCATGTGGTGACAGCCTAGTCGTCTGTAGTCACCGAAAAATCGCCTAAGTGGGACAGGGGCTTTGAAGTGTTTGGCCAAGTGGAGATCGTGTAAGCCAAGGCAGATGGTGTTCAGACAAACATTCACCAAATGATTGGTTGCCTGCACCTTGGAACAGTGTGGGACCTTCCTTCATGTAAGCCAGTGGACTTCAGCCGAGAGGAAACCTCTCTGTTCAAACAAGATTTCTGGATCGGATAGATCCTACATATTTGTCGGAATGACATTTACCTCTCCACGTCTTAATAGAATAAGCTTCAGTGCAAGAAATATTATTGTGATTTTTATTACATTGTCAGTGAGAGAAACTAGACCTGTCATTACCACACCTTGCTGGCAGCAGCATCTTTTGTAAGCAGTGAGGCTCAGGGAGACAAGCAAATTACCCCTTGGTGTCTTATTGTGAATCACACCGGGACGTGTGTTATGTACTGGAGCTCCGTATAGTATAGTTTAGTTTAGTTTAGAGATACAGCGCGGAAACAGGCCCTTCGGCCCACCGGGTCCGCGCCGACCAGCGATCCCCGCACATCCTTCTGCAATTAAACAGGTCCCTAGTGAGACCACACCTGGAGTATTGTGTACAGTTTGGCGTCAAGTTGGGAAAAGGGGAAGTACAACGGGATCTGGGGGTCCTTGCACATCAGTCTATAAAAGTAAGCAGGAAGGTACACAAAAATGCTGGAGAAACTCAGCGGGTGCAGCAGCATCTATGGAGCGAAGGAAATAGGTGACTTTTCGGGCCGAAACCCTTCTTCAGACGGATAAATAAGCATGCAGGTACAGCAGGCAGTGAAGTAAGCGAATGGCATGTTGGCCTTTATAACAAGAGGAATCGAATATAGGAGCAAAGAGGTCCTTCTGCAGTTGTACAGAGCCCTAGTGAGACCACACCTGGAGTATTGTGTGCAGTTTTGGTCCCCTAATTTGAGGAAGGACATTCTTGCTATTGAGGGAGTGCAGCGTAGGTTTACAAGGTTAATTCCCGGGATGGCGGGACTGTCATATGCTGAGAGAATGGAGCGGCTGGGCTTGTATACTCTGGAGTTTAGAAGGACAAGAGGGGATCTTATTGAACGATATAGATTATTAAGGGACACGCTAGAGGCAGGAAACATGTTCCCGATGTTGGGGGAGTCCAGAACCAGGGGCCACAGTTTAAGAATAAGGGGTAAGCCATTTAGAACGTAGATGAGGAAACACTTTTTCTCACAGAGAGGTGTGAGTCTGTGGAATTCTCTGCCTCAGAGGGCGGTGGAGGCCAGTTCTCTGGATACTTTCAAGAGAGAGCTAGATAGGGCTCTTAAAGATAGTGGAGACAGGGGATATGGGGAGAAGGCAGGAACGGGGTACTGATTGGAGATGATCAGCCGTGATCACATTGAATGGCGGTGCTGGGTCGAAGGGCCGAATGGCCTACTGCACCTATTGTCTATTGACTATTAACACTACCCTACTCACAATTTTTACATGGATATCAAGCCAATTAACCCGCAACCTTGCAAGTCTTTGGAGTGTGGGGGGAAACAGAAGATCTCGGTGAAAACCCACACAGGTCACGGGGAGAACGTACAAACTCCACACAGACAGCACCCGTGGTCAGGATTGAACCCGGGTCTCTGGCGCTGTGAGGCAGCAGCTCTACCCGCTGCGCCACCAGGCCGGTATCTCAGTAATAACCGGTGGTTACTGGTAAAGCAGTGGCTGGCTGGTTTACAATGCACGGCTGCAGAACAGTCCTGAACCATAAACATCAAGGAAGGAACTGCAGATGCTGGTTTACGCTGTAGATAGACTCAAAACACTGCAGTAACTCAGCGGGACAGGCAGCACCTCTGGAGAGAAGGAATGGGTGGCGTTTCATGTCTAGACCCTTCTTCAGACTGAGCGGCAGACAGAGATATGGAAGGGCGAGGAGTGAAAACGAGAGATCAAAGGGGATGAAGGGCAAGGAAAATGTTGAATGGTTCATGGTGAGCTGAGGGGAAGTTGACAACGAGGTTACAATCAGTAAAGTTTAATCAGGAGGACAGTGAAACTAGTCGGGGGACTAGGGTGGGGGAGGGATGGAGAGAGAGGGAAACTTGAAGTTAGAGAAGTCAATGTTCATACCGTTGGGGTGTAAGCTGCCCAAGCGGAATATGAGGTGCTGCTCCTCCAGTTTGCGCTGGGCGTGACTCTCTGACAGTGGAGGAGGCCCAGGACAGAGAGGTCAGTGTGGGAATGGGAGGGGTGGGGGGGGGGGGGTTAAAGTGCTGGGCAAGGCACAATATAGGCTGGATGGGGACACATCAGTGTACATGGCAGCTTGCATTAGCATCTTTGTCCAGTGTGTTTCCACAGCTGCTGTACGAGTTGTACAAAGGGAAACATCAATGCTTTCATCATTTATTCTCTGTGAAATGTTATGCTCTTTTAATCTGACACGCAGCCATCCGCTAACAAGCTCTGATATGAGCCGATAAATCAAAGCCAGCCCTGCTGTCTGTCTGTAACTCAGACACATACCCGCCAGGCGGAGGGACAGACATATACAGGGGGCTGCTGCCCCTTCCCCATACACCGCTCAACGGCAAATCTGGCACGCAGGCGCAGCGGGTAGAGCTGCTGCCTCGCAGCGCCAGAGACAGAGAAACATAGACAATAGGTGCAGGAGGAGGCCATTCGGCCCTTCGAGCCAGCACCGCCATTCATTGTGATCATGGCTGATCGTCCCCTATCAGTACCCCGTTCCTGCCTTCTCCCCATATCCCTTGACTCCACTAGCCCCTAGAGCTCTATCGAACTCTCTCTTAAATCCATCCAGTGACTTGGCCTCCACTGCCCTCTGTGGCAGGGAATTCCATAAATTCACAACTCTCTGGGTGAGAACGTTTTTTCTCACCTCAGTCTTAAATGACCTCCCCTTTATTCCAAGACTGTGGCCCCTGGTTCTGGACTCGCCCAACATGGGACATGGGTTTGATCCTGACCACACGGGCGGAGTTTGTACGTTCTCCCCGTGAACTGCGTGGGTTTTCTCCGGGTGCTCCGGTTTCCTTTCCCTATTTTAATGAAGCCCCATTAACCTGAAAACCCGCACGTCTTGGGGACCCGGTGGGAGGAAACCGGAGCACCCGGTGGGAACCCACATAGTCATGGGGAGAACGTGCAAATTCCGTACAGACAGCACCTGTGGCCAGGATCGAACCTGGGACTTTGTCGCCAGAATGGGCCTGTCCCACATTTTTTTTGGCCACTGCCGGCGACTGTCACAGTCGTAGCAAGTCGCCGATAAACCGGCGACCACCAACGACAGCACCTACGTCAGGAGAAGTCAAGCTACGCTCATTGGCGTCAAACCCACTGTCGCCGAAAAATGTTCAACATGTTGAAAATTTAGCGGTGTCCAGAAAGACGCTACGACTTTTTGCGTGATTAATAGCCCTGTCCCACGGTACGAGTTAATTCCAAGAGCTCTCCCGAGTTTAAAAAAAAATCAAACTCGCGGTAAGCACGGAGAATGAACGTAGCGGGTACGTCGGAGCTCGGGGACGTCTCTTAGCGGCTCGTAACGCTAACGGCAGGTACTCGGGAAGACTCGCTAACGGCAGGTAAGCACGGGAAGACTCGTGAGGATTTTTCTCGTGAAGATTTTTCAACATGTTGGAAAATGTCCACGAGAGCCCCGAGTACCGACGAGCGGCCATTACCGTAAATCTCCGAGTTCGAATCAGGGCCAACGCGGGAGAGCTCTTGGAATGAACTCGTACCGTGGGACAGGGCTTTGAGGAGACGACTCCCGGCGAACATGTGGCGACAAACTAGTCGCCTGCAGTTGCCGAAAATGTCGCCTAAGTGGGACAGGCCCATAAGGCACCAGCTCTACCGCTGCACCACTATATACCCCATTGCATCACCGTGGTGTTATAGTATCTGCCTCAACTACCTCCTCTGGCAGCTCACTCCATACACCCACCACTGCCATCATTCTACCAGCCAAGTCTCCAGTGGCCAGCGCATCTCATTCAGCACCACAACATCCTTCTAACAACCAGTGTGTTGCTAATTGAGCTGATTATTTGATCCTCCTTGTCCATCACAGCTCAAGTAATAATCTTCGCACAGGGAAAGGGAACGATCTGATGCACACCGTGTGTCGGAAGGAACTGCCGATGCTGGTTTAAACCGATGATAGACGCACAAATGCTGGAGTAACTCAGCGGGACGGGCAGCATCTCTGGAGAGAAGGAATGGGTGACGTTTCGGGTCGAGACAACACCCACTCCTTCTCTCCAGAGATGCTGCCTGTCCCGCTGACTTACTCCAGCATTTTGGGTCCATCTTCGGTGCTAGCCACGATGGGGGAGCGACATGGAGGACAAGACCAAGACGAGTCTGAAATGAAAGGGATAAAGTATCGCAGATGAACAAAAATGTTGGAGAAACTCAGCGGGTGAGGCAGCATCTATGGAGCGAAGGAATAGGTGACGTTTCGGGTGAGTTATTTCTTAAGTTTTCGCGGATGGTCATTTATGAAACTCAAGAACCAAGTTCTAGCAAAGACCAAGAGCAGAAATCTCTTCCTCCTTGTCACTCCCAGATGAGAAAACTCATTTAATAACCAACCAGGATTTTGAATCAAAGAACTGTGTCTCTATTTTACGCTTTAGAAGACTGATAATTTGTGACAATCATCTCAAGCATAATTCTATCATCTCCTGGGAGCTGCAAGCAGCTGTTACTTTCAGGTCTCATGGATAAATGAACAAGATTTATTGATTTTTTTTTCAAAACACTAAGAAAGTTATGGACAGAAAGTTACAGTTCAAGGATTAATCATTCGGAATCTTTTTCCAATCTTGATGCTAATGCTCAAAAGGATGTTATTGTTATCCTTGTCACCACGTCTCAGATGCCATTGTTACCCTTGTCACCACGTCTCAGATGCCATTGTTACCCTTGCAAGAAGACTGACGATTAGGTTATTTCTGCTCATTAAAACCTTCAAATATATTTAATCCCACTGACTGAGGTCAATCCCCTGATCTATTTTCCTTTCTCGTTTTGAAGGCATGAGACGGGAAGTGGCGAGGATTTCCTCCGCTCCATAGATGCTGGCGCACCCGCTGAGTTTCTCCAGCATTTTTGTCTACCTTTCTCTACACAATTTTCCAGCACCTGCAGTTCCTTCTTAAACTCTTTAGCCACCATTACCAGTAGGGTGTGGAGGCCAAGTCAGTGGATATATTTAAGGTAGAGATAGATAGATTCTTGATTGGAAAGGGAGTCGGGGGGGGAGGGGGGGGAGGCAGGAGAATGAGGTTAGGAGGGAAAGATAGAGCCATGATTGAATGGCGGAGTAGACTTGATGGGCCAAATGTCCTAATTCTAACCCTATTCCTTATGACCTCGTGAACTTGCTCGAAACGTCACCTATCCACGTTCTCCGCAGATGCTGCCTGACCCGCTGAGTTACTCCAGCACTCTGTGAAACGTCACCTATCCATGTTCTCCACAGATGCTGCCTGACCCGCTGAGTTACTCCAGCACTCTGTGAAACGTCACCTATCCATGTTCTCCACAGATGCTGCCTGACCCGCTGAGTTACTCCAGCACTCTGTGAAACGTCACCTATCCATGTTCTCCACAGATGCTGCCTGACCCGCTGAGTTACTCCAGCACTCTGTGAAACGTCACCTATCCATGTTCTCCGCAGATGCTGCCTGACCCGCTGAGTTACTCCAGCACTCTGTGAAACGTCACCTATCCATGTTCTCCACAGATGCTGCCTGACCCGCTGAGCATCTGCAGTTCCTCCTTTCTAAATTCTCCACCCTTTACATTGACTTCTGACAAATAGTCACTTGCTTTAAAACAAAGAGTGGCATTTTGTAGTTTGAAGACCCTGGCTTCTGAGGGAATGTGAGATGATTGCCCCAACTACTCTCTCTGTGTCAAGACTCAATATGGCACCAGAATGTGGCGACACTTAGTCACTGGTCATTAGTTTATTGTCACGTGCTATCCAATCAGTGGAAATTCACCAGGTTAATTCCCGGGATGGCGGGACTGACATATGCGGAAAGAATGGGTCGACTGGGCTTGTTTTCACTAGAATTTAGAAGGATGAGAGGAGATCCTATAGAAACGTATAACATTCTTAAGGGGTTGGACAGGCTAGATGCAGGAAAAATGTTCCCGATGTTGGGGGAGTCCAGAACCAGGGGTCACAGTTTAACAATAAGGGGCAGGCCATTTAGGACTGAGATGAGGGACTTTTTTTTTTTTTCACCCAGAGAGTTGTGAATCTGTGGAATTCTTTGGATCACTTGGACCACGGTTTGTTCACCATCTTTCATTGTGAAAATGGCATTGGCTAACAGTATAAGATCAATAAGAATAAAGGGTATTAAGAATATTCAGAATAACCTTGTTCTGGCGAGGACTTTAAAAAAGTCAGGACTTTAAAACATTTTTCCTCAACTTAGTCCTCATTTCGGACTGAGGTGAGAAAAAACTTTTTCACCCAGAGAGTTGTGAATCTGTGGAATTCTTTGCCACAGAGGGAAGTGGAGGCCAATTCACTGGATGTTTTCAAGAGAGAGTTAGATTAAGTTCTTAGGGCTAACGGAATCAAGGGATATGGGGAGAAAGCAGGAACGGGGTACTGATTGTGGATGATCAGCCACGATCACATTGAATGGCGGTGCTGGCTCAAAGGGCCGAATGGCCTCCTCCTGTACCTATTGTCTATGTTTCTGTATGCATGATTACAATCTCACATCCCAAATATGTGTGACTTAGTAGTTTAATTGGCCCTTGTAAATTGCCCCTTAGTGTGTAGGGAGTGGATGAGAAAGGGGGATAACATAGAACTAGTGTGAACGGGTGATCGAGGTTCGGCGTGAGTTGAAGGGCCCGTGTCCACGCTGTATCTCTAAACTAAAGCGAAAGAATTCTTAAATAAAAAACTTTCTTCCTACATACCTCAGCTGCTGTTATAATGTTATTGTTACGGGAGCAGGAGAATAGATATTCCATGAAACACAACCTGACAACAAGGGTTACTGGTGCATGCGTCTCTCTTTGATTGTTCTAATAAATCCTGCAAGAGAATCTGAATCTTGCTCCATCTCCCTGCAGAGTGTGTTTGCTTAGCTCTGGGTTATACCTCATCAAATGTTGTTCCAATGAATATTTTACGCAGATTATTGCTGCCCCTGTGCACGGGTCGCGACATGCCACATACAGCGATCGCCCAGGACACGGTTCCGCGTCGCAACCTCCAGCGAGAACGCAGCCAACATCTCAGAGGTTAGTTCAATGCGCCACTCACGTTCATCAAGAGAAAACTCAACCAGGGAGATGATTTACAAGGTGGAGTCGCTGCCTTACAGCGCTTGCAGCGCCGGAGACCCGGCTTCGATCCCGACTACGGGTGCTGTCTGTACGGAGTTTGCACGTTCTCCCCGTGACCTGCGTGGGTTTTCTCCGAGATCTTCGGTTTCGTCCCACATTCCAAACACGTGCAGGTTTGTAGGTTAATTGGCTTTGGTAAATGTAAAAATTGTCCCTCATGTGTGTAGGGCAGTGTTAATGTGTGGGGATCGCTGGTCGGTGTGGAGTCACTGGGCCTGAAGGGGCCGTTTCCACGCTGTATCTCTGGACTAAACTTAACTAAAACTGAAGGATTTGTCATTGAAGCAAAGTTGACGCATTCGTGTTCAATTTTGAATAAAGTTGTATCTCTTGGCCAAGTTACAAAAAATGCCATGTGTATGTCCTTGTAATACATCCAAGCAGATCACTGCAACTTGGATTTAGTTTGAGTTACAGCTTGGAAACAGGACTATCGGCCCACCGAGTCCACGCCGACCATCGATCACCCATATACTAGTTCTATCCTACACTCTAGTTTACAGTTACAGCATGGAAACAGGACTATCGGCCCAACGAGTCCACGCCGACCATCGATCGACCCGGAGATTAGGATGAGCAAGTCTGCAGTAAAAATCACTCAAATGTCAGTTCTGGTCCAGTGACACAAAGAGGTTTAGTTTAGTTTGGAGATACAGCGCAGATACAGGCCCATCGGCCGACCATGTCCATGCCGACCAGCGATCACCCCGTACACTAACACTACCCGTCACATTAGGGACAATTTACAATTTTACCAAAGCCAATTAACCTACAAACCTGTACGTGTTTGGAGTGTGGGAGGAAGCCAGAGCACCCAGAGAAAACCCACATGGTCACGGGGAGAACGTACAAACTCTGTACAGACAGCACCCGTAGTCAGGATCGAACCAAGGTCTCTGACAGCGACCCAGGTTCAATCCTGACCTCGGGTGCTGCCTCTATATGGAGTTTGCATGTTGCCCCTGTGACCACATCAATTTCTTCCGGGTGCTCCGGTTTCCTCCCACACAAGAGGAACAACTCCAGGACAGCGTGGAGTCTGTAGACTGGGCAATGTTCAGGGACTCGGCAACGGACTTAAACGAATACGCCACAGTCGTTACAGACTTCATAAAGAAATGTGTGGAGGACTGCATCCCCAAAAAAACCTCCCGAGTGTTTCCTAACCAGAAGCCTTGGATGAACCATGAGATCCGCTCTCTTCTGAAGACTAGGTCTGGAGATACAGAGGTCTACAAGAAGTCCAGATACGACCTTGGTGAGGCCATCAAAAAGGCAAAAAGGGACTTCTCCTCCAAGCAGGAGGATGAGACGGGTGTTCGGCAACTGTGGCAGGGGCCTGAATGCCATCGCCTTCTACAAGGCAAAATCAGGAGGCGGCTCAAACAACAGCGAAGCATCACTCCCTGACGAGCTCAATGCGTTTCACGCACGCTTTGATAGGGAGAATACTGATGTGCCATCCCGAGCCCCCATTCACCGTGATAGTATTTCAGTCACAGTCACAGAGGCCGACGTCAGGAAATCCTTCAGGGGGGTGAACCCTCGTAAAGCGCCTGGAACTGATGGTATACCCGGTCGTGTTCCAAAAACCTGTGCGGACCAACAGGCTGGAGCTTTAACGGACATTTTCAACCTCTCACTACTGAGGTCTGAGGTTCCACCTGCATTAAGAGGGCATTTTAATACAATCATCCCCTCCAAGCTGGTTACCAAGCTCTCAGATCTAGGGGTCTCTGCGCATCCCTCTGAAATTGGATCCTTGACTTCCTCATCCACAGACCACAGTCTGTCCGTATTGGTGGAAATGTGTCATCCTCGATAACAATCTGCACGGGAGCACCTCAAGGCTGCGTGCTCAGCCCCCTGCTGTACTCACTCTATACTCATGACTGCGTAGCCGGACATAGTGCGAACTCCATCATCAAGTTCGCCGACTACACCACTGGTGATGAGTCAGAGTATAGATTTGAGATCGACCAATTGACCAAATGGTGCCAGCACAATAACCTGGCTCTCAACAGCAGCAAAACCAAGGGTCTGATTGTGGACTTTGGAAGGTGGAGGATAGGGGCCCACAATCCCGTGGAAAGGGTCAAGAACTTCAAATTCCTGGGCGTGCATATTTCCTGGTCCCAGCACACTGATGCAATCATAAAGAAAGCACATCAGCGCCTCTACTTCCTGAGAAGATAACGGAGAGTCGGCTTGTCAAGGAGGACTCTCTCGAACTACTACATGTGCACAGTAGAGAGCATGCTGACCGGTTGCATCGTGGCTTGGTTCGGCAACTTGAACGTTCAGAAGCGGAAAAGACTGCAGAAAGTTGTAAACACTGCCCAGTCCATCATCGGCTCTGACCTCCCCACCATCGAGGGGATCTATCACAGTCGCTGCCTCAAAAGCGCTGCCAGCATCATCAAGGACCCACACCATCCTGGCCACGCACTTATCTCTCCGCTGCCATCAGGTAGAAGGTACAGGAGCCTGAAATCTGGTACATCCTGGTTCAGGAATAGCTACTTCCCCACAGCCATCAGACTATTAAACACAACTTCAAACAAACTATGCACTATAACAACCTATTGCACTTTATCTGCTTATATATGTGTGTGTATATATATTCTATGGTATATAGACACACTGAACTGTTCTGCATTCATGCCTACAATACTCTGTTGTGCTGCAGCAAGCAAGAATTTCATTGTCCTATCTGGGACACATGACAATAAACTCTCTTGACTTGACTTGACTCTTGACTCCACTATCTTTAAGAGCCCTATCTAGCTCTCTCTTGAAAGTATCCAGATAACCAGCCTCCACCGCCCTCTGAGGCAGAGAATTCCACAGACTCACAACTCTCAGGGTGAAAAATTGGTGGAAACAAGGCAGTGACATGAACGCTCTTTCCTTGACCCCGTCCCACACGATGATCTTTACTGTTTGTTCCTGCATTTGTTAACGTGGCAGGATAGTATTGAAGGTGCCAGCCTTGTCGATATAGCAATGAAAACACACAAATATGTGAAAAGATCAAGTTTGGAATTTTATATAACAGTAGCGTTACGCGCAATAGTCATGTCAGCCAATAATTCTGCACAATCATAACCTCAATGATTTTTCTCAGTAAATATCATCAGGATAAAAGGCATTGGGCAGGTATATCGAAAGGAATGGTTCAGTAGGATGTGGGTCAAATGGGGGATGGACACACAGAGTGCTGGAGTAACTCAGCGGGTCAGGCAGCATCTGTGGAGAACATGGATAGGTGACGTTTCACAGAGTGCTGGAGTAACTCAGCGGGTCAGGCAGCATCTGTGGAGAACATGGATAGGTGACGTTTCACAGAGTGCTGGAGTAACTCAGCGGGTCAGGCAGCATCTGTGGAGAACATGGATAGGTGACGTTTCACAGAGTGCTGGAGTAACTCAGCGGGTGCAGCAGCATCTATGGAGCTAAGGAAATAGGCAACGTTTCGGGTCGAAACCCTTCCGGGTTTCGGCCCGAAACGTTGCCTATTTCCAGAAGGGTTTCAGCTCGAAACGTTGCCTATTTCCTTCACTCCATAGATGCTGCTGCACCATAACTCAGCGGGTCAGGCAGCATCTGTGGAGAACATGGATAGGTGACGTTTCACAGAGTGCTGGAGTAACTCAGCGGGTCAGGAAGCATCTGTGGAAACAAGGAATATGTGACGTTTCAGATCGAGACCCTTCTTCAGACATGTTGTTGTGTGCCTCTTTGTGGATACTGATTGGGCTGCGAGGGGTTCCGACACTGGAATCATCGATATTGTCACCAATAAATAGCTGTTGGATCAGCTGAAGTTTTCCTTGAGATTGGATGTCTTTCAGAAAAATGTAGGACTTGCGAAATGATTCCAGGCACGTCTAGCGGAGCTCCTCCATGGAGGGCCTTCAGAAAGCATCGTGATGTGGTAAATAAATATTATATTGAGCAAGGTGCCAAATAGTGGCAGATGCTTAAAGCAATGAGGGAAGAACTTTAGGGAAGTCACAGAATACTCCAGACAAAACTGTACAGAGAGAAAGAGGACATAGAGGCACAAGGAACTGCAGTTGCGGGTTTAGGTGGGAAAAAGCTGCAGAGTGCTGGAGTAATTCAGCAGGTCAGGCAGCATCGCCGGAGATCATGCAGAGGTGATGTTTCATGTGGGGACCCATCTTCAGGCTAGGAGAGAAAGTTGGAGGAGAGTTGGGGGCAGCATGGAAACAGGCCATTCGGCCCAAATGCTGACCTGGAAGCTGCATCTAAACTAGACCCATTCATTCTGAAGAAGGGTCCCGGCACAAAACGTCATCTATTCTTTATCTCCAGAGATGCTGCCTGACCTGCTGAGTTACTCCAGCACTCTGTGAAACGTCACCTATCCATGTTCTCCACAGATGCTGCCTGACCCGCTGAGTTACTCCAGCACTCTGTGAAACGTCACCTATCCATGTTCTCCACAGATGCTGCCTGACCCGCTGAGTTACTCCAGCACTCTGTGAAACGTCACCTATCCATGTTCTCCACAGATGCTGCCTGACCCGCTGAGTTACTCCAGCACTCTGTGAAACGTCACCTATCCATGTTCTCCACAGATGCTGCCTGACCCGCTGAGCATCTGCAGTTCCTCCTTTCTAAATTCTCCACTCTTTACATTGTCTTCTGACAAATAGTCACTTGCTTTAAAACAAAGAGTGGCATTTTGTAGTTTGAAGACCCTGGCTTCTGAGGGAATGTGAGATGATTGCCCCAACTACTCTCTCTGTGTCAAGACTCAATATGGCACCAGAATATGGCGACACTTAGTCACTGGTCATTAGTTTATTGTCACGTGCTATCCAATCTGTGGAAATTCACCAGGTTAATTCCCGGGATGGCGGGACTGACATATGCGGAAAGAATGGGTCGGCTGGGCTTGTATTCACTAGAATTTAGAAGGATGAGAGGGTATCCTATAGAAACATATAACATTCTTAAGGGGTTGGACAGGCTAGATGCAGGAAAAATGTTCCCGATGTTGGGGGAGTCCAGAACCAGGGGTCACAGTTTAACAATAAGGGGCAGGCCATTTAGGACTGAGATGAGGGACTTTTTTTTTTTTCACCCAGAGAGTTGTGAATCTGTGGAATTCTTTGGATCACTTGGACCACGGTTTGTTCACCATCTTTCATTGTGAAAATGGCATTGGCTAACAGTATAAGATCAATAAGAATAAAGGGTATTAAGAATATTCAGAATAACCTTGTTCTGACGAGGACTTTAAAAAAGTGAGGACTTTAAAACATTTTTCCTCAACTCAGTCCTCATTTCGGACTGAGATGAGAAAAAACTTTTTCACCCAGAGAGTTGTGAATCTGTGGAATTCTTTGCCACAGAAGGCAGTGGAGGCCAATTCACTGGATGTTTTCAAGAGAGTTAGATTAAGTTCTTAGGGCTAACGGAATCAAGGGATATGGGGAGAAAGCTGAGTTACTCCAGCACTCTGTGAAACGTCACCTATCCATGTTCTCCACAGATGCTGCCTGACCCGCTGAGTTACTCCAGCACTCTGTGTCCATCTAAGATTCTTCACAAGGTGGGTCTGGGCACAAAACGTTGTCTGTCCATTCCATTCACAGTTGCTGCCTGATCTGCTGAGTTTCTTCCAGCACTTTGAGATGACAATATTACGAGCCCGGTGAAACATTGCAATTTGTGTGCCTGTCTATTTGGACTGGACACGTCCTCTGATTCAGTCACTAAATCACTCCAGTCGCACATTCACTGAAAGTTGCAATGTCTGGGCAAATCCTTTGATGCAACATTGCGTTTGCTGTCCGTTTCTGCTGCACTTCATCTTCTCGTGGCAAACAAGTCATTTTCTGCTACTTCACATCGCTGTGGGTTGCAATAATCCTCCAATCTCAGAACCACATCATCAGTGGATGAAACATCCGTGTCTCTCTGTGAATGGGCAGCTTAAGAAGCAACCAATCCTGTTCAGTCTCGATCACTGTCGATAGGATTGCCATCTTACTCGCGCGCTCTCGCATGCCAATACACTGCCTGCTCATATCCAACATGACATCCACTTAGTTTTGTTTAGAGATAGAGTGCAGGAAACAGGCCCTTCGGCTGAGTTACTCCAGCACTCTGTGTCTAACTCATGCTAGCACGGAGATTGGCGGATTCTTGATTAGTACGGGTGTCAGGGTTATGGGGAGAAGGCAGGAGAATGGGGTTAGGAGGGAGAGATAGATCAGCCATGATTGAATGGAGGAGTAGACCTCTACTCTGCCGAGTCCTGGCATCATCCTCGTAAATCCTCTCTGTGCCCCTTCCAACTCGACTTTCCTATGACATGGTGCCCAGATCTGAACACAATTGTCTGAAGAAGGGTTTCGGCCCAAAACGTCGCCTATTTCCTTCGCTCCACATATGCTGCTGCACCCGCTGAGTTTCTCCAGCACTTTTGTGTACCTTCGATTCTCCAGCACCTACAATTATCTAAATGTAGCCTCACCAACGCCTTATACAACAGCGACATGACCTCCCAACCTCCACAAGTTGTACCTGTGTCCTCCTGAGATGCTGCCTGGCCCGCTGAGTTACTCCAGCACTTTTTGTCTTTTCTTGGTAAACTAGCATCTGCAGTTTCTCGTTTCCGTAGTAGAACACAAAGTGCTGGGCAAATCATTGGGTCAGGTAGCATTTCAATGGCCAATGATGCTTTCTGAATGGAGCATCTCTGGAGTGCAGGTTCCTGTGCCCTCCTGAGATGCTGCTGCCTGACCTGCTGAGTTACTCCAGCACTTGGTTCTGATTTGAAGGCTTGGTTGCTCAAGTTTGTTGGCCTCTGCGATATTATTTCTGCTCCTCGCTCCCTCTCATTGCCAATCGCTCGGGCCCTGTTCATCTCCCCCATTGTCACCGCTTTAACCAACAAGAGATTTCTACCTGCGTCTAAACTGAGATGAAAGAACCTAATTCTACTGCAGATGTCTTCCGATCTGGAGGAATTTGGAACAGCTACTTTGAGTTAAATATACGTTTCCTTTAAACTTCTTAAGAGTGAAGACAATTTCAAAGTGCCTTTGATGTGCTTGATACCCGCACAAGAACAAAGTCTGACACACGTCCAACTCTGAATACAAACGAGATGGTGCTTGAAGCCTTTCAAATAACATTCGCCCGAGTGTTTCCTGGAGATAGTGTGGAATATGATGAGTGCAACAGAAAGGTGCTGTGGGCATGTGGGATGTGTCAGGTAAAGACCTGTTACATTATTCCTCTCTCACACAAGCTCTTTGTTTCAGTTCCATGGCCGGGCAAGTGGTCCTGACAGAGCTGCTAGTTGCTTCGTAGATGTGTCTGGCATATGAAGAAAGAATGGATCGGCTGGGCTTGTATTCACTGGAATTTAGATGGATGAGAGGGGATCTTATCGAAACATATAAAATTCTCAAGGGATTAGACAATAGACAATAGACAATAGACAATAGGTGCAGGAGTAGGCCATTCGGCCCTTCGAGCCAGCACCGCCATTCAATGTGATCATGGCTGATCATCCCCAATCAGTACCCCGTTCCTGCCTTCTCCCCATATCCCCTGACTCCACTATCTTCAAGAGCCCTATCTAGCTCTCTCTTGAAAGTATCCAGAGAACCGGCCTCCACCGCCCTCTGAGGCAGAGAATTCCACAGAATCACAATTCTCTGTGAGAAAAAGTGTTTCCTCGTCTCCGTTCTAAATTGCTTACCCCTTATTCTTAATTTGGACAGGCTAGATGCAAGAAAAATGTTCCCCATGTTGGGGGAGTCCAGAACCAGCGGGTCACAGTTTAAGAATAAAGGGGTCGGCCATTTAGGACTGAGATGAGGAACAACTTTGTCACCCAGAGAGTTGTGAATCTGTGGAATTCTCTGCCACAGAAGGCAGTGGAGGCCAATTCACTGGATGTTTTCAAGAGGGAGTTAGATTTAACTCTTAGGGCTAAAGGAATCAAGGGATATGGGGAGAAAGCAGGAACGGGGTACTGATTGTGGATGATCAGCCATGATCATATTGAATGGCAGTGCTGTCTCGAAGGGCTGAATGGCCTACTCCTGCACCTATTGTCTCTGTTTCTATGTGTTGATCTGGACTCTCAGCCCAAGGTTAACCCATAGTGCAAAGGACGAAGGAGAAACAAGATCTAAGCATCTGTGTGAGGAATGAGCAGATATAGGGAGAGGTTGAGTAGGCTGGGTCTCTATTCCATGGAGCACAGGAGGATGAGGGGTGATCTCGTAGAGGTGTACAAAATCATGAGAGGAATAGATCCGGTAGATGCACAGAGTCTCTTGCCCCGAGTACGGGAATCGAGAACCAGAGGTCATAGAGTGGAATTCTCTGCCTCAGAGGGCGGTGGAGGCCGGTTCTCTGGATACTTTCAAGTGATAGGGCTCTTAAAGATAGCGGAGTCAGGGTATATAGGGAGAAGGCAGGAACGGGGTACTGATTGTGGATGATCAGCCATGATCACATTGAATGGCGGTGCTGGCACGAATGGCCGAATGGCCTACTCTTCTCAGCCCCTCAATTCTTATGACTGGTTTTTCAATGTTTATTGAGATGTTTTGGCATAAACTGGTCTGTTAAGCTGCAGCAAAGAAGAATTTCATCGTTCTGTTGCAGGCACATATGACAACCAATCACTCCACTCATAACAATCTGATGTTTTATTATAAACTTATAATCATAATTTCAAAACAAAAAAAAATCAAAAACGAACATTAAAAAATAAACACTATGATTTATAAACCTAAATTTAAAAACTTAATTAAAAAATTACAATTTAGAAACAAAAATATAAAAAATTTAAATTTAAAAACCTAATTAAAAATTAAAAAATATAATTAAAACTACAGCCAGCTGCTCAAGCTGTGATTACTTCACTTAATACAATAGACAATAGACAATAGGTGCAGGAGTAGGCCATTCGGCCCTTCGAGCCAGCACCGCCTTTCAATGTGATCATGGCTGATCATCCCCAATCAGTACCCCGTTCCTGCCTTCTCCCCATATCCCCTGACTCCGTTATCTTTAAGAGCCCTATCTAGCTCTCTCTTGAAAGTATCCAGAGAACCGGCCTCCACCGCCCTCTGAGGCAGAGAATTCCACACTATGTCCTCTGGTCCTCGATTTCTCTACTCTGGTAAAATACTCTGTGCATCTACAGGAACTATTCCTCACAGAGGTGTATAAAATCATGAGAGGAACAGTAGTGGCCCCACAGAGTCTCTTGCCCAGAGTAGGGGAATTGAGAACCAGAGGACATAAGTTCAAGGTCATAAGGTCATGTGACAGGAGCAGCATTTGGCCATTCGGCCCATCAAGTCTACTCCGCCATTCAATCATGGCTGATCATCCACAATCAGTACCCCATTCCTGCCTTCTCCCCATATCCCCTGACTCAGCTATCTTTAAGAGCCCTATCTAGCTCTTTCTTGAAAGTATCCAGAAAACCGGCCTCCACCGCCCTCTGAGGCAGAGAATTCCACAGACTCACTGTGTGTATACTGTATAATACAAGATAGAAACATAGAAACAGAGACAGAAATAGGTGCAGGAGTAGGCCATTCAGCCCTTTCTAGCCAGCACCGTCATTCGATATGATCATGGCTGATCATCTAAAATCAGTACCCTGTTCCTGCTTTCTCCCCATATCCCTTGGTTCCGTTAGCCCTAAGAGCTAAATCTAACTCTCTCTGGAAAACATCCAGTGAATTGGCCTCCGCTGCCTTCTGTGGTAGAGAATCCCACAGATTCACAACCCTCTGGGTGAAAACGTTTTTCCTCATTTCAGTCCTCATTTCGGAAAAACTTTTTAAAGTCCTCACCAGAATAAGGTTATTCTTAATATTCTTAATACCCCTTATTCTCATGGATCTCGGATGGTCACGTCGCACAGACACATCTGCACTTTAGTCTGTTTGAACTGTTTTGAGTGTTTTACTGTTCTTTTTACAAACCATGTTCTCGGGGTATATAGATCTAAATTTTATCAGTTATTTATGTTATGACATCGGATGGAAGCTGCATACCAAATCTCGTTGCGTTTATGTGCAATGACAATAAAATATATTATCATTATTATCTTATACTGTTAGCCAATGCCATTTTCACAATGAAAGATGGTGAACGAACAGTGGCCCAAGGATAAAAACACTGTCTCCCCATCAAGGTAAACATTCTCCTGCGGACCTGTCAGAAGGTTAAAAACTGCGAGTTCCAATTTTACCTTGGCACGTAAGGAGATAAGTGTAACTATCTGGTCCAGAGCACAGCACGCACATGAATTAAACATCAAGCAGCCAACACAAGCGTTTGATATTTTTTTTTAAAACATGGTGTACGCTATATAATTTATTACAAAGAGAATCAGAAAAAGAGAACACATTAGCATACCAAAGGGTTCGGCACAGATGGTTCCAGATACCATTTTAAATAAGACATTTTTGCAATTGGGTAATGTTTAAGTGCCTCCACTAACAGATACTGAGCTGCTCTCCCACACCATTAAGGGGCTTGGCAAGAATGTATAAGTGAAGCACAGCGTGCCGGGAACGCTGGTCCTAATGGCCATGATGTTTCAGAAGCTGGTTGGTCACCAGTCAAGGAGCGCGCGGTAGTGGGCAGGAACGCGTCTGAAGAAGGGTCTCGGCCCGAAACGTCACCTATTCCTTCTCTCCTGAGATGATCCCTGTCCCGCTGAGTCACTCCTGCGTTTGCATAGAAACATAGAAAATAGGTGCAGGAGTAGGCCATTCGGCCCTTTGAGCCTGAACTGCCATTCAATATGATCATGGCTGATCATCCAACTCAGTATCCTGTACCTGCCTTCTCTCCATACCCCCTGATCCCTTTAGCCACAAGGGCCACATCTAATTCCCTCAAATATAGCCAATGAACTGTGGCCTCAACTACCTTCTGTGGCAGCGAGTTCCACAGATTCACCACTCTCTGTGTGAAAAATGTTTTTCTCATCTCGGTCCTAAAAGATTTCCCCTTTATCCTTAAACTGTGACCCCTTGTCCTGGACTTCCCCAACATCGGGAACAATCTTCCTGCATCTAGCCTGTCCAACCCCTTAAGAATGTTGTAAGTTTCTATAAGATCCCCCCCTCAAACCTCTCCAATATCCGGTAGCCCTTGCTATCTACTCCCCTTCTCAGATCTCACTCAACCCTCTGGCTCCTCCTCTTCCTTTCTCCTTTCTCCTCCGCCCCCCACCCCCACTCTACATCAGTCTGAAGACGGGTTTCGGCCCGAAACGTTGCCTATTTCCTTCGCTCCATAGATGCTGCTGCACCCGCTGAGTTTCTCCAGCACTTTTGCCTACTCTCCACATCCACTCTATCCAGGCCTTTCACCAGTTGATGAGGTTACTCTATGAAACATTGGATGATGTGCTCCAGAATTCTGCTTCAGACACTATGCAGGAATTGAGAGGACGTTCAGAACAGGAGGATATTTGGATGAGGTGCTGCTTCTCTCGTGAACCTGCTTCACTTGAAATTTTAGGCAGTAGCATTTCGGAAGCACTGTTGGAAAAAGCCTAGGTGGGTAGCTGCAGAATATCTTTCAATGATACCTAGATAATGTGTCATAGAGTCAGACAGTGTGGAAACAGGCCCTTCAGCCCAGCTTGCCCACACCGACCAACATGACGCATCTACACTGGTCCCACTTGCCTGCGATTGGCTCATATCCCTCTAAACCCACCCTATCCATGTTCCTTGAATAAGTGTGGTACTTCTCAGGCCCCCTTCGGTCATGGCTGACCATGGGTGTCTCCAGGGTTGGAGGACTTTGTTTAACGTGGGGAGACTGGTGCACAGGCAGCCACCCCACGGGCCTTGACAGATCTGGGTCAGGATCCAGTGGCGTGGAGTCCAAGACGACCGGAGACCCTTTTCTGCTGCAGCCTTCATCCGCCTTCCCAGCCGTTGTGACGTTAGCTCCACTAAGGTCAGCCATCGTCCACCGCCTGTTCCACCGTTGAGGTCTTGGTTGGATTGGCTCTTTGTCAGAGACCTCCCCCTCGACCTTACCGCCATGGGTGGCCCTACCAGGAGCGTAGCTCCAGACGGCATCGCTCTCAGGATCTCAGGTCCACACAAGCTTCTCCACCACGACAAGGTGACAATCCACAATCAATGTGGTACTTAAACGTTGGGATAGTCCCAGCCTCAACTACCTTCGCCGGCAACTTGTTCCACACACCCACCACCCTTTGTGTGAAAAAGTTACCCCGCAGATTCCTATTAAATCTTTTCCCCTTCACCTTTCTATAGGTGACATTTCTTTAGTCAGAGGGTGGTGAATCTGTGGGATTATTTGCCACAGAAGGCTGTGGATATTTTTAAGGCTGAGACTGATTGGTAGATTCTTGATCAGTACGGGTGTCAGAGGTTTTGGGGAGAAGGCAGGAGAATGGGGTTGAGAGGGAGAGATAGATTAAGGGCTTGGACATGCTAGAGGCAGGAAACATGTTCCCGATGTTGGGGGAGTCCAGAACCAGGGGCCACACAGTTTAAGAATAAGGGGTCGGCCATTTAGAACGGAGACGAGGAAACACTTTTTCTCACAGAGAGTTGTGAGTCTGTGGAATTCTCTGCCTCATAGGGTGGTGGAGGCCGGTTCTCTGGATACTTTCAAGAGAGAGCTAGATAGGGCTCTTAAAAAATAGTGGTCAGGGGATATGGGGAGAAGGCAGGAAGGATGATCAGCCATGATCACATTGAATGGCGGTGCTGGCTCGAAGGGCTGAATGGCCTACTCCTGCACCTATTGTCTATTGTCCCATTAGGTAGCAGGGATGAGAATTGTGTGGTGGGGTGGAGCTGGGATAGCGAGTATTCCAACCCCTGACCACTCTGACATTGAAACTCCAAGCGCAGTGTGTATGTCAATAGTAGATTGGCGCGTCTGCTCGACAACAGGGCACTACAGGATTGTGTCTGTCGCTGGAATCGCTGTAGGAATAACCGAGCTCGCTGAGCCTGCTCACAAATTGCAAATTACTTGATTACATTCAATTTATATAGCTGATTCCTGTCCCCATAATTTTCAGATGCATTGGAATAATAAAACAGGTGCTCTTAAAACCCTCTACAATAATGGCCTCTCATTTTCCAAATGCCGCTCTTTAAGTGCAGTCAGTAATAAAAGCTTCAGTATTAAGGCTGCATTTGAGCCGACATCGCTACAGTGATATCTGGGCTTGTCTCGACACGCTGGCTCATGCTCGTGGGTCAGGGCGAGTGTGCTGGAGGCCGGTGACTCTTTATATAAATTCTCATACTATCCCCCAAACCTCTGCCCAAAGCACTGTGGTCCTGTGGTGACGGGGAACTCAAAGCCCTGTCCCACGGTACGAGTTCATTCCAAGAGCTGTCCCGAGTTTAAAAAAAAAATCAAACTCGTGGTAAGCACGGGGAATGAACGTAGCGGGTACGTCGGAGCTCGGGGACGTCTCTTAGCGGCTCGTAAGGGGAGGGCGAGATACTGTAGATCAGCCATGATCCAATGGCAGAACAGATTCGAAGGGCCGAATGGCCTAATTCGGGTCCTATATCTAGAGTCAAGAGTCAAGAGTGTGTCCCAGATAGGACAATGAAATTCTTGCTTGCTGCAGCACAACAGAATATGTAAACATAGTACCTAACAGGAGAAGAAATGTCCAGTGTGTGTCTATATACATATGCACACATACTCAATAAATATATAGTGCAATAATAATAATAGTCTGTTGTAGTTCAGAGCTTATTTGTTGTCATATTTAACTGCCTGATGGCTGTGGGGAAGTAGCTGTTCCTGAGCCTGGACGTTACCGTTTTCAGGCTCCTGTACCTTCTTCCCGATGGCAGTGGTGAGATGAGTGTGTGGCCAGGATGGTGTGTGGGTCTTTGATGATGCAGCCTGCCTTTTTGAGGCAGCGACTGCGATAGATCCCTTCGATGGTGGGGAGGTCAGAGCCGGTGATGGACTGGGCAGTGGTCCACAACTTTCTGCAGTCTTTTCCGCTCCTGGACGTTATATCGTATGAACATGGTTAAAGAAGCTGAAGGCAATGGAGTGTTGGTTTGGCTATTATAACGATCCCACAAGCTGCAATAAAATATATTAATAAGCCTGGGCGGGGGAGAGACCTCATTAGTGGGCAAGTACGCATGTCCATAGAATATGAATGAAAAAAAAGATACATCTGATTTTCTTTTGTCACAATTCCAAGTAATTTGCAGATTAATGGCATATTCATCTAGTCCTTGAGACGTCCCAACATTGTTGACATGAAGAGCTCTGCCGACCCGCGCTCTTTGGAGGCTTTATTCACTACCTTCTGTGGATCATTAATCAGTAGCACGCGTTCACAAAGCTCCACTCGGGAAGGAACAAGTCGAATAATGTCCTTCTTTATACTGCCAAGCAAACTCGAGATGTAGGGAAGCATACGACATCGCTGTTAATGATGTCTGGCTGAGAAAAACACCATTATTCCATCGCAACACAGCACGGTGACAATGCTGGAAGTTCCACGTTCAAAAATAGAATCTTAAAACACCATTACCAGAGGACATGGGCTTCAGATGAAGGGGGAAAGATTTTTAATAGGAAACTGAGTAGACATAAAATGCTGGAGAAACTCAGCGGGTGAAGGAAATAGGCGACGTTTCGTGTCGAGACCCTGAGTCTGAAGAAGGGTCTCAACCAGAAATGTTGCCTATTTCCTTCGATCCATCGATGCTGCCTCACCCGCTGAGTTTCTCCAGCCTTTTTTGTCTACCTTCGATTTTCCAGCACCTGCAGTTCTTTCTTAAACATAGGAAACTGAGGGGTAACCTTTTTCACACAGAGGGTGGTGGGTGTATGGAACGAGCTGCCAGAGGAGGTAGTTGAGGCTGGGACTATCCCAACGTCTGAGAAACAGTTAGACAGGTACATGGATAGGACAGGTTTGGAGGGATATGGGCCGAACGCGGGCAGGTGGGACTAGTGTAGTTGGGACATGTTGGCCGGTGTGGGCAAGATGGGCCACAGGAGATCCATTTCACTCGTCACTTTAATTTCATGTTTCATGTATCTTGGTGTGTTTTATGACTGTTGACAGACCAATCTCCCTCCTGGGATAAATAAAGTTCTATCGTAGCGTATCGTATTGACTCTATGACCATGTTAATACAAGTCCATCCTGCAGAATTTTCCAAGCTCAACTTCAATAGCTCTGTCTCGTTAAGAAAAACACTTATTCTTTACTCCATTTATTTTGCACAGAATAAGGGTGTAAATTTAACCCCTTCTAAATCGCGACTATATTTCGACCAGCACGTCTTCATAGAGTCAGTCATACAGCGTGGATAGACACAGAGTGCTGGAGTAACTCAGCGGGTCAGGCAGCATCTGTGGAGAACATGGATAGGTGACGTTTCACAGAGTGCTGGAGTAACTCAGCGGGTCAGGCAGCATCTGTGGAAAACATGGATAGGTGACGTTTCAGGTTGAGACCCTTCTTCAGACTTCAAATCACATGCGGGCAGAGGAGATTAGCTTAACTTGGCTTCATGTTTGACAGCAATATTGTGGGCCGAAGGGACTTTTCTTGCACTGTACTGTTCTATGTTTTATACTGTGAAATAAATTAGATTGCCATTGATATCAATAAATCAGAAGATTGGACTGGGTTCAGTTAATTTTAGTTTATTGTCACGTGTACCGAGGTACAGTGAAAAGCTTTTGTTGCGTGCTAACCAGTCAGCAGAAAGACAACACATGATTACAATCGAGCCGTTAAGAAAATTCAGTGTATAACAGATACATGATAAGGGAATAACGTTTAGTGCAAGGTCAAACCAGCAAAGTCCGGTCAAGGATTGTCCAAGGGTCACCAATTGACTTTGCTCCATACTTGAAGTGACGTTGCATTGTTGATGTACAGTATAGGATTACAGGATGCATGGGATGCAATGCAGAAGCATGCACTCAATGGAACACTATGCTGTCAGGCGGCATGCACATGCTGCAGTTGCAGTTGCAGCAATGCACAGGCACTGTTATTCTCTGCCCAGTTCACCAACTTGGCTTCACAGGGTGCAGTTGAACAAAACTCCATGAAGTGGCACGGTGGCACAGCGGTAGAGTTGCTGCCTTGCAGCGCCAGAGGCCCGGGTTCCATCCTGACTTCGGGTGCTGTCTGCACAGAGTTTGTACCTTCTCCCTGTGACCGCGTGGGTTTCCCCCGGGTGCTCCAGTTTCCTTCCACATCTGTAAATTTTTAGGCTAATTGGCATTTGTAAATTGACCCTACAATACAATACCTTTTATTATCATTTGAACCTCACATGAGGTTCAAACGAAATTTGGTTTCTGCAGCCATACAAGAAAAGAACCAAGACACACACCAACACAATTCAATTCACACAAACTCACATAGTGTGTCGGATAGAGGTAGTGTACAGGGCGATTGCTGGTCGGCATAGACTTGGTGGGCCGAAGGGCCTGTTTCCACACAGTATCTCTCAATTATTAAGGAAGGGTGGCACGGTGGCACAGTGGTTGAGTTGCTGCCTTACAGCGCTTGCAGTGCCAGGGACCCATGTTCGATCCTGACTACGGGCGCTGTCTGTACGAGGTTTGTACGTTCTCCTGTGAGTTTTCTCCGAGATCTTCGATTTCCTCCCACTCTCCAAAGATGTACACATCTGTAGGTTAATTGGCTTGGGTTTGTACACTTGGTATAGGTGTAAATTATCCCTAGTGTGTGTAGGATAGCGTTGGTGTGCGGGGATCGCTGGTCTGCGCAGACCCGGCGGGCCGAAGGGCCTGGTTTCCGCGCTGTATCTCTAAACTAAACTAAACTGAAAGACATTTCATGCGCGACAAAATCATAACGCAGGAGTGCTTTGCTCATGAAAATACAAACAAGTGTTGAACAGACCAGGACACGGGGAATCGACACCGGGCGCAACACGAGACAAGATCTACACAGAGGCTGGAATGACGTGTTGCATGCAATTCTGCAAGATTAAAGCAAGTTGGCTGCTTTTATGCAAGCAAACAAGATTGTACAAAAACTGCACACAGAACGCGGCAAGCAGGTTTTCAAACCAGTGATATATCAGCTGATAGACAAAAATGCTGGAGAAACTCAGCGGGTGAGGCAGCATCTATGGAGCGAAGGAAATAGGCGACGTTTCGGGCCATGACCCTTCTTCAGACTGATGTGAGATGGGGGGGGGGGGGGGAGGGAAGAAGAAAGGAAGAGGAGGAGCCAGTGGGCTGTGGGTGAGCTGGGAAGGGGAGGAGAAAGCAGGGACTACCTGAAATTGGAGAAGTCAATGTTCATACCGCTGGGGTGCAAACTGCCCACGCGAAATATGAGGAGCTGCTCCTCCAATTTACGGTGGGCCTCACTCTGGCCATGGAGGAGGCCCAGGACAGAAAGGTCGGACTCGGAATGGGAGGGGGAGTTGAAGTGCTAGATGTGGCCCTTGTGGCTAAGGGGATCAGGGGGTATGGAGAGAAGGCAGGTACGGGATACTGAGTTGGATGATCAGCCATGATCATATTGAATGGCGGTGCAGGCTCGAAGGGCCGAATGGCCTACTCCTGCACCTAATTTCTATGTTTCTATATCAGATGATACCACCAGTACGTCTTTGGATTGTGGGAGGAAACCGAAGATCTCGGAGAAAACCCACGCAGATCACGGGGAGAAAGTACAAACTCCGTACAGACAGCGCCCATAGTCGGGATGGAACCCGGCTCTCATGCGCTGTGAGGCGGCAACTCTACCGCTGCGCCACCGTCCAACGCATCCAATCGCGGCAGCACAGAGTGGGGCAAAGTATGAGAAAGCCCCTAAATTATTCCAACGCTCATTGTTTGTCGTTATTCTTTAACCAACAGATTCATCATTTTCATAAATCATGAGAAAATCCTTCATCTTTATTTAATATCATTCCATGAACAAAATCCTCAGAAGCTCTGAGTAGAACCCAGGTCCCTAACAAGCAGATTAATCAAACCCAGTTGCAAAATAAATGCACCAGATAAAATATTTAATGCTGAACTGAAATCATATTATATTTATAATTTGATAAAGCAAGAATCTAAATTCATCAGTGAATAATTTAGTTCAATAACTGAGGGATAGTTTTCTGTCAATGGATTATTGTACAGATTTCCTTCAGCTGGTCAAACTGTTATTTTCCTCTGTTAATGCCATAAGAGTGTAGACTTGATGGGCCGAATGGCCAAATTCTGCTCCTATCACTTATGAACTTAAGTTCTCAGCAATCGTGGCCGTTCCATTGGTTTGTTGCAAGCTGCTCTGAGCTGATGTGGTACAAAGGGACTTAGGAGCGTTGGTGCAGGACTCCCAAAAAGTTAATAGACAATAGACAATATGTGCAGGAGTAGGCCATTTGGCCCTTCGAGCCAGCACCGCCATTCAATGCGATCATGGCTGATCATCCCCAATCAGTACCCCGTTCCAGTCTTGTCCCCAGATCCCCTGGCTCCGCTATTTTTAAGAGCCCTATCTAGCTCTCTCTTGAAAGTGTCCAGAGAACCGGCCTCCACCGCCCTCTGAGGCAGTGAATTCCACAGACTCACCACTCTCTGTGAGAAAAAGTGTTTCCTCTTCTCCGTTCTAAATGGCTTACTCCTTATTCGTAAACTGTGGCCCCTGGTTCTGCACTCCCCCAACATCGGGAACATGTTTCCTGCCTCTAGTGTGTCCAAGAGTAATCTGCAAGTCGAATCGGTAGTAGAGAAAGCAAACTCAATGCTCGCATTTATTTCAAGAGGGCTTGTTTACAAAAACAGGGATGTAATGCTGAGGCTCTATAAGGCGTTGGTCAGGTCGTATTTGGAATATTGTGAGCGATTTTGGCCGCCATATCTGAGGAAGGATGAGCTGGCTCTGGAGAGGGTCCAGAGGAGGTTTACAAGATGATCCCAGGAATGAGTGGGTTAACCTATGATGAGTGTTTGTCGGCACTGGGCCTGTACTCGCTGGAGTTTAGAAGGATGAGGGGGTACCTCATTGAAACGTACCGAATAGTGTAAGGCCTGGATAGAGTGGATGTGGAGAGGATGTTTCCACTAGTGGGAGAGTCTGGGACCAGAAGCCATGGCCTCAGAATAAATGGATGAACTGTAAGGAAGGAGACGAGGAGGAAGTTCTTTAGTCAGAGGTGGAATTGATAGCCACAGACGACTGTGGAGGCCAAGTCAATGGCGGAGATTGCCAGGTTCTTGATCAGTACGGGTCTCAGGGGTTATGGGGTGAAGGCTGGAGAATGGGATTGAGAGGGAAAGATGGCTCAGCCATGATTGAATGGCAGAGTAGACTTGATGGGTTTAATATCCTAATTCTGATCATAGATCTTATGACTAAAATATTATTCTCATGACTTAAGATGGCAAAGAGTGCAGAGAATTACAAAATTAGATTTACACTCCAGAAGATGTAGATAAAATGTGCAGGAAGTAACTGCAGATGCTAGTTTACACTGAAGATAGGCACAAAAAGCTGGAGTAACTCAGCGGGACAGGCAGCATCTCTGGAGAGAAGGAAATGGTGACATTTCGTGTCTGGACACCTTCTTCAGATTTTAACGAGTTTTGGAGGCAATCTGAAAAAGGTTTCTGACCCGAGATGTCACCCATTCCTTCTCTCCAGAGATGCTGCCTGTCCCGCTGAGTTACTCCAGCATTTTGTGTCTGTTTCCAGAAGATGCTGTCAGGTGTCTTTCCTCATTGCACACGTCTTCATCCTAGTTCCTCACTGAATGTTCCAAGAGTACATCGAGTGCATGAAGTGACATTCAGACCATTTAGTTTAGTTTAGAGATAGAGCGCGGAAACAGGCCCATCGGCCCACCAAGCCCGCGCCGACCAGCGATCCCCGCACACTATCACTATCCTACACAAGATGGATAATTTACATTTACACCAAGCCAATTAACCTACAAACATGTGCGTCTTCAGAGTGTGGGAGGAAACCGAAGATCTCAGAGAAAACCCACGCAGGTCACGGGGAGAACGTACAAACTCCGTACAGACAGCACCCGTGGTCAGGATCGAACCCGCGTCTCTGGCGCTGTGAGGTAGCAACTCTACCGCTGTGCCACCGTGCCGCCATTGTATGCGCATTATCTTTGAAATCAAAGCTATTGTTACTTTGTGACAACATCTCTCATGTATTTAGCTATTTCTTTCCCCAGACACAAGTTTGTTCATGCTCGAGTCACCATTTAGTCAGCTCGTGCATCAGCTTGCCATTTTCTGAAGCTTGAAGCATGTTATCGCAGGATAGCAACATTGGATTTACTCCATCTTAGCAACCTAACATTTGTCTTATGTTACCAGATGTCTTTGATAGATGAATTCCACGAAATGTTTAAGAAGGAACTGCAGATGCTGGTTTTTAACCGAAGATAGAGACAAAAAAATCTGGAGTAACTCAGCGGGACAGGCAGCATCTCCGGAGAGAAGGAATGGGTGATATTTCAGGTCGAGACATTTGCTCTAAATGTTTTTCTTGATAAACGAGTCCATTGTGAATCTGTCCGTATTACAATACTTTGATCTTTCCAAACAACAGTCAATCTTTCCCTGCTCAAAGACCAGGACCCACAAATATTTTTTTTAAATACACAAAGTGCTGGAGTAACTCAGCGGGTCAGGCAGCATCTGTGGAGAACATGGATAGGTGACGTTTCACAGAGTGCTGGAGTAATTCAGCGGGTCAGGCAGCATCTGTGGAGAACATGGATAAGTGACGTTTCACAGAGTGCTGGAGTAACTCAGCGGGTCAGGCAGCATCTTTGGAGAACATGGATAGGTGACGTTTCACAGAGTGCTGGAGTAACTCAGCGGGTCAGGCAGCATCTGTGGAGAACATGGATAGGTGACGTTTCACAGAGTGCTGGAGTAACTCAGCGGGTCAGGCAGCATCTGTGGAGAACATGGATAGGTGACGTTTCACAGAGTGCTGGAGTAACTCAGCGGGTCAGGCAGCATCTGTGGAGAACATGGATAGGTGACGTTTCACAGAGTGCTGGAGTAACTCAGCGGATCAGGCAGCATCTGTGGAGGGAAAAGATGGGTGATGTTTTTGGGTCAGGCCCCTTCTTCAGACTCCCGATTCCACACAGACTCAGAATGTCCCTGCCTATCCCATCCGCAGTAGGATGAGTGTCAGGCAGCATCAGTGAAGGTAATGGACAGACCATATTCTGGGTCAGGACTGAAGGAAAAACGTCCCCATTCCTTCCAGGGACGCTGCCTGATCCTCCACCACTTTGGGATTTTTCCTCACACATTTCAGCATCTGCAGTTCCCTTTGCCCGCAAGCTGCTGAGAACCCTTGTGTCTTATTTACAAGTGAAGCTGTGTGCAAAAAATTCAAACATCAAAATAAAAAACTTCGGTGCAAAACAAGTGATTTAAATTACCTTGGCTACAAGTGCAGTTTCAGCTACACGGCCAAGTCTTGATCAACACCTACCTTCAAAGAGACTTCCATCAAGTCAGATGTAAAGTATTTGATCTTGCTTTGACTGTCCTTCAACTCTCATCAGTTCCATCAACACAGAGTGAGAAGCCCCCGGATTTTAAGTTTTTTTGCCTTTGTTGCCGTTTTTGGTGAAGACTTTGAAATATTCACCGTGAAGCGCGGCAGAGAGATTCTTCTCGTCCACAACTTGATCAATATTATTCTGATCTCTTCCACTTTTGTCGTTGGTGTTGCAGCACAGAGTTACGCTCAGATCCACTATCGCTCCGAGCACTTTGATCAGTCCGAATCCCATCTGCCAATCTTTTCCTCATGTATAGAGCGCAGCCCAAGACGCCTTCCCTTTTGATCAGGAAGCCCCAAAGACCCACAGATCATCCTTGACAAATCTCCTTTGCCTTGGAGATCACTCAACAACAAAAGAATCACTCAAGAATACGGCACAAAGATGAAAAAAAACATGGAATTCATTGATGAAAGTTCAGGTTTAGAATAGTGGTTTTGAGCACTTGAATAGTTGGCTACATTGCAACGCTCCTTGTGTGTAGACACTTTGACTTCAATAATCAGCATCTCAATATTAATTTACACCATTTAACTCTTCCTGCTATACATGATGAGGTATTGAAATCTCACCATTGATGGTGCAGCGGTAGAGTTGCTGCCTCACAGCGCCAGAGACCCGGGTTCCATCCTGACTACGGGTGCTGTCTGCACAGAGTTTGCACGTGCACCCCATGACCTGTGGGTTTTCTCCGGGTGCTCCGGTTTCCTCCCACACTCCAAACCCGTGCAGGTCTGTAGATTAATTGGCTTCTGTAAAATTGTAAATTATCCTTAAGGGCCTGTCCCACGTTCACGACCTAACTCACGACCTCTGCCGAGTTTGCCCTTGACTCATACTTGCAGCATGGTCATCACGAGGTCGTAGGTTGGTCGTAGCAGGCTGTGATGCTGGTCGTAGGTACTCGTGGCATCAAGTAGGTCGGGGCGTTTTTCTCGCCTGATGAAAAATGTCCACGAGTAAAAAAGGTTGTGAATTAGGTCGTGAAAGTGGGACAGGCCCTTTACTCTGTGGGATAGAAACATAGAAACATAGAAAATAGGTGCAGGAGTAGGCCATTCGGCCCTTCGAGCCTGCACCGCCATTCAATATGATCATGGCTGATCATCCAACTCAGTATCCTGTACCTGCCTTCTCTCCATACCCCCTGATCCCTTTAGCCACAAGGGCCACATCTAACTCCCTCTTAAATATAGCCAATGAACTGGCCTCAACTACCTTCTGTGGCAGAGAATTCCAGAGATTCACCACTCTCTGTGTGAAAAATGTTTTTCTCATCTCGGTCCTAAAAGATTTCCCCCTTATCCTTAAACTGTGACCCCTTGTTCTGTGCTGGTGTACGGGGTGATCGCTGGTCGGCACGGGCTCAGTGGGCCAAAGGGCCGGAGTCCTCACTGTATCTCTAAAGTCTAAGCCAGTCCCTGTGAGGAAGGGCGACACAAGTAATGGTGGGACCTTGAGAACTCTAACGTGAGAACTTCCAGATGAGTTTGAGAAGTCAAAGGGATGTTTGAGAAATAATTATGGAGAACAGAACATTAGTTTGGAGACAAAAGGAACTGCAGATGTTGGAGCCTTGAGCAAAGCACAAAGTGGTGGAGGAACTCAGCGGGCCAGGCAGCATCTGTGGAGGAAATGGACAAGAGGACATTTC
The DNA here is from genome assembly GCF_010909765.2 of Amblyraja radiata. Lineage (NCBI taxonomy): Eukaryota > Metazoa > Chordata > Chondrichthyes > Rajiformes > Rajidae > Amblyraja > Amblyraja radiata. The sequence goes on along the minus strand of NC_045966.1, from coordinate 2,542,244 downwards.
AGGTCTGAACCCCTAGTCAGTCTGAAGAAGGGACCCAAAACATAGTCTATCCGAACTTTCCACTGATGCTGCCTGGTCCACTGAGTTACTCCTGCACTGTTACTAATGGTAAAGGGATGGTTCCATTAACAAATAGAAAATAAAACAAACAGGAGGAATGTGCAGGGTGAATGTCACCTTGGGTGAGATGACATCGAGGCATTAGATGATCAATGAAATCCATTTGGCCAGCGCTGTTGAGCAAGAAAATGTGTGTTGGCAACGGTGAAGAAAGATATTTGGAGAAACAATTAAATTAAAGTTACTCAACCCAGCCAATGTTGGCCAGTACAACGGAAATAACCATGGCTGCATCTACTGCCAAGGAGAACGACAATCTGGGCCCTACAATGGTTCTTAACCTTCTTGGTACCAGTACGTACATACATGAACAAAACACTGTATGTGCTACGTACCTTTGTTAGATTCCTAAACATGGGCTCAACAAATTGATATGTTATTTGTGGCCCCTTCATGACCCCCAGCAAAGTCCCAAACGACCCCCATAGGGGGTCACGACCCCCAGGTTAAGAACCACTGTCCTAGGCTGGGGTGGGGAACCTGCGGCCTTAAGGCCACATGCGGCCTTCCAGGCCATTAAGTGCGGCCTTTTGAATGAATCCGAATTTTGTAGAACAAATCCTTTTATTTTTATTAATATGTTTTTGTTCGTCTTTTATTATTTAAATTTTAATCTTAAAATTAACCTATTTAAAATACCAAAGAGTAAAAGAATATTCAACTAAATAATCCCTCCCCTCCTCGACTGACGGCCACAATTAAAATATTAGTAAGTCATGAGGGCTATGTTCACAAAATAATGTACATTTTGAAGTATATCTAATTGAAGTTTCTTGGATGCGGCCTTGTTAGATTACAGCTAACTTAATGCAGCATTCCGACATGAAAAGTTTCCCCACCCCTGATCCAGGCTGTGCCCTCTTCTGTAGGTAGGGAAGTCTGAAGTGACCATCACCGCTGGTTCTTTATTGTCACGTGTATCAGGCACAACTTGATGCACAATATTTTCCGCACAATCGACAATAGACAACTGGTGCAGGAGTAGGCCATTCGGCCCTTCGAGCCAGCACCCCCATTCAATGTGATCATGGCTGTTCATCCCCAATCAGTACCCCGTTCCTGCCTTCTCCCCATATCCCCTGACTCCACTATCTTTAAGAGCCCTAGCTAACTCTCTTTTGAAAGTATCCAGAGAACCGGCCTCCACCGCCCTCTGAGGCAGAGAATTCCACAGACTCACAACTCTCTGTGTGAAAAAGTATTTCCACATCTCCGTTCTAAATGGCCGACCCCTTATTCTTAAACTGTGGCCCCTGGTTCTGGACTCAGATCAGTATCATTATAGAACGTGTAGGAAGGAACTGCAGATGCTGGTTTATACCAAAGACAGACGCAAAATGCTGGAGTAACTCAGTGGGTCAAGCAGCGTCTCTGGAGTTAAGGAATAGGTGACGGTTCGGGTCGAAACCCGTCATCAGACTGAGAGTCAGCGGAGAGGGAAACAGGAGGTATGAAACAGCTACTTTCCTAAAACCATCAGCTTCTTAAACCAAGCTACACAACATTAATCCTCCCATTCCCCATCTTAGGAAGGGTCCTGACCTGAAACGTCACCTATCCATGTTCTCCACAGATGCTGCCTGACCCGCTGAGTTACTCCAGCACTCTGTGAAACGTCACCTATCCATGTTCTCCACAGATGCTGCCTGACCCGCTGAGTTACTCCAGCACTCTGTGAAACGTCACCTATCCATGTTCTCCACAGATGCTGCCTGACCCGCTGAGTTACTCCAGCACTCTGTGAAACGTCACCTATCCATGTTCTCCACAGATGCTGCCTGACCCGCTGAGTTACTCCAGCACTCTGTGAAACGTCACCTATCCATGTTCTCCACAGATGCTGCCTGACCCGCTGAGTTACTCCAGCATCACAGTCTACCTCCACCACTACTGTGGACTTGTTTGGTTTTCTATTTATGTTCATTCATTAATGTCTTGGTTATATACTTTTTTCGCACAGTCTCGCTTTGAGAAATTGGGTTATTTTCTGTTGCTTGTCTGCCTGAGTCTTCATGCCTGCGATGCTTCAGATAGCAGGATTTCCATTGGGCCTGTACCGCATCAAACTTGTGCGTGACCCTGAACTCAATTTATCAAACATGCAGCAGGTGTATTGTCTTGCAGAGGTGAAGATGCAGCCAGTGATTCTTACCGTTTCAGTAACCAACACGTACCAGACACTGTTCTCTAAAACTCTGAAAAATAATGTTTCACCTCAATAGACAATAGACAGTATGTGCAGGAGTAGAGGCCACCCGGCCCTTCGAGCCAGCACCGCCATTCACAGTGATCATGGCTGATCATCCACAATCAGTCCCCCGTTCCTGTCTTCTCCCCATATCCCCTGACTCCGCTATCTTCAAAAGCTCTATGTAACTCTCTCTTGAAAACCTCCAGTGAATCAGCCTCCACTGCCGTCTGTGGCAGAGAATTCCACAGATTAACAACTCTATGGGTGAAAAGGTTTTACCTCACCTCAGTTCTAAATGGCCGACACCTTATTCTTATTGATCTGTAACTGTTAGCCAATGGCAATTTCACAATGAAAGATTACAAACAGCGGCTTTACAAACATTTACACATGTTCTAAATGGCTTACCCCTTATTCTTAAACTGTGGCCCCTGGTTCTGGACTCCCCCAACATTGGGAACATGTTTCCTGCCTCTAGCGTGTCCAAACATTTAACAATCTTATATGTGTCAATGAGATATCCTCTCATCCTTCTAAATTCCAGAGTGTACAAGCCCAGCCGCTCCATTCTCTTAGCATATGACAGTCCCACCATCCCGGGAATTAACCTTGTAAACCTACGCTGCACTCCCTCAATAGCAAGAACGTCCTTCCTCAAATTAGGGGACCAAAACTGCACACAATACTCCAGGTGTGGTCTCACTGGGGCCCTGTACAACTGTAGAAGGACCTCTTTGCTCCTATACTCAACTCCTCTCCTTAGGAAGGCCAACATGCCATTAGCTTTCTTCACTGCCTGCTGTACCTGCATGCTTACTTTCATAGACTGATGAACAAGGACTTCATTAGAACCAGAGTTCTTCTTATTCTTGCTTATGGCGTGCACAGCCTGAAGCTGTCGGACAACTTGTTCTGTTTGATCTTATTTGATGGTGCACCGCAGGTTGATTACATAGAAACATAGAAACGTAGAAACATAGAAAATAGGTGCAGGAGGAGGCCATTCGGCCCTTCGAGCCAGCACCGCCATTGTGATCATGGCTGATCGTCCCCTATCAATAACCCATGCCTGCCTGCTCCCCATATCCCTTGACTCCACTAGCCCCTAGAGCTCTACATTTGTCGATACAGGGCGAACCACGTGAAGGTTGCAATCTCCCACCCCCGAACCAGAGTTGAAGACAGATTACAGAATGCTTTCACGAGGTTATTCCTCCCTTATTCAAATTTTGGCTTCAAATGCCAACACACTGACTGACAACAGTGGTGTAGAATAGACCCATGCATCCAACGACTTAGAGTCATAGAGTGATATTGCGTGGAAACAGGCCCTTCGGCCCTACTTGCCCAGACCAGACAACAACCTGGCATCACATCACTCCAGTCCTCAAACAACTTCACTGGCTTCCCATCTCCCACCGGATCACCTACAAATCCTGATCCTCACCTACAAAGCCCTCCACCATCTGCCCCCCCCCCCATATCTCACTGACCTCCTCTCCCCCTACCAACCCTCACGGTCCCTCAGATCCACATCAGCCGGTCTCCTCTCCATCCACAAGTCCAACCTCCGCAGTTTTGGGGACAGAGCCTTCTCCAGGGCAGCTCCCAGGCTCTGGAACTCCCTCCCCCAACTGATCCGCAATTCCGTGTCCCTCACCATCTTCCAGTCCTGCCTCAAGACCCATCTCTTCACCTCTGCCTATCCTTAGCCCCACGTCCCCCTCCCTTTTCATCTGTGCATGAATTGCCTCATATTGTGTTTTGAATTGAATTCTGTCTTTAATTTGTGTACTAGTCATGTCTCTACTATTTATTTCATTCCCCTTATATGTTTTTCCTCTACTTGCTAAATTTTAGTAAGGTGTCCTTGAGACTCTTGAAAGGCGCCCATAAATAAAATTTATTATTATTATTATTATACCCATATACACTAGTCCCACCTGCCCACGTTTGGCCCATATCCCCCAAAACCTGTCCTATCCATGTACCTGTCTAACTGTTTCTTAAATGTTGGGATAGTCCCAGCCTCAACTACCTCCTCTGGCAGCTCGTTCCATACACCCACCACCCTCTGTGTGTAAACGTTCCTCCTCAGATCCTATTAAATCTTTTCCCCTTCACCTTGACCCTATGACCTCTGGTCTTGGATTCGCCTACTCTGGGCAAGAGACTCTGCGCACCTACCCGATCTATTCCAAAGACTTAACCAAAGAAAGGTTTCATGTTTGGACGCACTTCAGTACATTATCATCATTTAACCTGGTACAAAATGTACTATTGTATCTACACGCCACATCCATGCTCCCTTCAAGAAGACTTTGAGGAGTCTTTAGTTCAATCAGTTGTTAGACGCCACCTTGATTGCATTATGTCACATGGCAACAAGATTAAAGAGGTTTATCAAGTATAGAGCTTCATTTCATCTTACCAGACAGTGGAACCTTGCAAAGCTGCCAGCAATCCTCTTTCTGAAAGTAGCATCAACTCAGTCCCAGACGGGGCAAGGTTACAGTCTCCAGAGCATCCGATACCCTTGCGTGCAAATGGAGGTCAACTCCAACAGTGAAGACGGTGAGGTTCGAATGGCCGACACTACCAACCACAGCAAGGGTTCCACCACAAAGGTTTCTGAACCTGAAAATGAACACAGCCATTTACTTTCACCTGCAGTAGAATCATTGTTCCATACGAGGTGTTGCATGCTGGAGAGATGCCAACACTAAATGCTGCAGCAACTCATTTTAAAGATTTACACAAAAGTGTACAATTGCTTTTTGACATTTAAGTCTCTTTACAATGCCATAATTCACAAAGATAGAGAAAACATGTTAGATCCCAGACCGTGTCAGAAGATATTCTTCTCTTGATCCTGCCTTTAATCTTCAAATTACACAGGCAGAATCTCTGTCGAAAAGGAATACTCTGGAGTTTAGAAGGATGAGAGGGATTCTTATTGAAACATATAAGATTATTAAGCGTTTGGACAAGCTAGAGGCAGGAAACATGTTCCCGATGTTGGGGGAGTCCAGAACCAGGGGCTACAGTTTAAGAATAAGGGGTAAGCCATTTAGAACGGAGATGACGAAACACTTTTTCTCACAAAGAGTTGTGAGTCTGTGGAATTCTCTGCCTCAGAGGGCAGAGGAGGCCGGTTCTCTGGATGCTTTCAAGAGAGAGCTAGATAGGGTTAGCTTAAAGATAGCAGAGTCAGGGGAGAAGGCAGGAACGGGGTACTGATTGGGGATGATCAGCCATGATCACATTGAATGGCAGTGCTGGCTCGAGGGCCGGATGGCCTCCTCCTGCATCTATTGAATGGGTGACGTTTCGGGTCGGGACCCTTCTTCACACTTGATGCTGGCTTCATTGCAAAGGACATTGTGGTGAAACATTTTAAAGTCACTTTTGAGATATTTATTTTCCCCCCAATATTGGGAAGAAGACAATTTCAGTATTCTATGCTTGCAACTGCTTGTGAAAGCAGGTAGGGTTCAATAAACCAATTCATGGAAGGCAACAGAAATCATTTAACTTGCCACCTTTGGAGACCACCTTTATTAAATTGAGTGATTGGTTCAATTAATCGAGACAAGCAGCATCCAGATCCACAGTCCCCTTTCTTCAAGGTGTCAATTTTCTTTCAATGAATACTTGATGGGGATGCATTAGAAGGTTAATGATTTCCTTTGTCATTCCTGATCTCTCAAAATGTGCCAATCTCCCTGTATTACCATGCACCATATATATCAAAGATCCTGTAGCGAGCAAGATAGTCCTCTCGACGAAAAAGACATAGTACGGTCATGGGCAGATTTTCGGCCCCATTTCCGTAACCAGCTTCCGTCTCCGCACCAAAGATCCCGTAGCGGAGCAAAGATACTAGTGCGGAGACGGAAGCCGGTTATGGAAACATCCTTGTAAAGATAAAAGTTATTTGGGAAAAATTTTCTCCTCGTTTTCAGAATTTTAATTTATTAACACAAACTGTTCCCCCGCAACGTTGATTACACTGCGAGTCGGGTCGGGTCGGGTCGGGTTATGGAAATGGATGAAAAAAAGGCCCACGTTCCGTTCCGTAGCGTACTACACGTCAGCCCATCGCATTTAGCAGGAGTGGTCTATCTTGTTCCGCTATAGGATCTTTGATATGTACAGCAGACAAAATGTGTAGGAAGGAACTGCAGATGCTGGTTTAAAGCGATGATAAGCTACGCCAAGGCTCGGTGGTGGAGGACCACAGTCTAGGGTCCTTCCGCTGCTGGACATGGGGGGGCAGGGTGTGGTGGAGACGCCCATCAAAATAAGGGAAGGGATCCCACGCCAGGGGGCCACATGAGAGGCAAGAGTGGGGGACAGATTTGTGAAACTTGAGCAATGTATATAGACTGCATTGAACAATTTGTATAGCCTCCGGAAATGGCGGATGAATTTTTCGCACGGTTCATGTATTGTATATATATACACAGTTCATGCGTAGTACTGTCCCACCAACAGACACGAGTCCAGAGCCCAACCAGCCACAGTCAGCGGTAGAGAGGAAGATGGAAGGAAAAAAGCCGAATGGAGCAGTCACTGGTTGTGGCTGAAGAGAAAAGATGCTGTCTGGGCTGCCACGTGACTGACCATCTAGAGGCTAACCATAAGACACACACCCAGGGCTGATCACCCTGCGGTGGGCCTGCCTCGACTGAGGGTGTCTTGTGATAAAAGGCCGAAACACCCAGTGACGTTGAGGTACACAACTGAAGATGTATCTGGTTGGTAGCAAGTTCACCTAGTGGTCACCCCCAAGAATGTCAATTGTGGTGAGGAACCTTAGGGATTGTAACATCCAGTCCTACTAATCAACAATATTCCTGCACCTATTGTCTATTGTCTATTGTCTAATTAAGAGGTCACAGTTTAAGGATAAGGGGGAAATCTTTTAGGACCGAGATGAGAAAAACATTTTTCACACAGAGAGTGGTGAATCTGTGGAATTCTCTGCCACAGAAGGTAGTTGAGGCCACAGTTCATTGGCTATATTTAAGAGGGAGTTAGATGTGGCCCTTGTAGCTAAAGGGATCAGGGGGTATGGAGAGAAGACAGGTACAGGATACTGAGTTGGATGATCAGCCATGATCATATTGAATGGCGGTGCAGGCTCGAAGGGCCAATTGGCCTACTCCTGCACCTATTTTCTATGTTTCTTAAAGCATGGAATAGTCTTCACCCCCCCCCCATAGTTACCTAACCAGACGCAACTACATTTAAGGTAGCGTTTTGTTCCCAAGAATCCTTTATTGCTGAAGTCCACCCTCCTCCACCACCTCCTGTTTAAATTCCATTTGGAATCTTTTTGGAGGACCAGGGAACCAAGAGCCAAGGTCAACATCTACCCGGTGATTGTAATGGGCAGCGTTACTTGCTTCAGCGTAACATTTGAAAAAGATATATACCTTGTGGCTCAACAGCGGAACGATGAGAGGGCAGCATGCCTGGAAATGTTACATTTGCATCAGCTTCAGAAACAAAGACAAAAATCTGGCCCATCTGCGACCCTCCGCGGATCTGATCATTTATTCATCAACGCGCCCTAAACAATAGCAGGTGGACAAAAGCGCACCTTCTACCGACGGCCTCGGACTTTGAAATGTGCAGCCTTATCTCAATGCCATTTGGGAGCAAGTATCTGTATTAGCCAGCTGTTTAAGAAGGAACCACACTCCGTTGGTACTCATGGTTAAATATGATAGGACTTGGGGAAGCTTTATTCAACATATTCACATGACATAAATTGTCCCCTCTCCAACTGTTATAATAATTCCTTTACCTTTATACGATGGAACGGACTTGACGGCAAACATGCCAATCGCCCGGCAGCTCGTTCCATACACCCACCACCCCTTGTGTGAAGAAGTTCCTCTCATGATTTTATACACCTCTATGCATCTCATCCTCCTGCGCTCCATGGAATAGAGACCCAGCCTGCTCAACCTACTAATACAGTGGAAGTGGTGGCACCACGTGGCAGCGGTCTCAGCAGTCCGTTTCTTTTTGTCCTGTTAAGTGCATGTTTTGGGTGTAGTTTATATATTATTTTTAGATGTGTATATGTGGGGGGGGGAGCGTGATGGGGGGGGGGGGGGGGAATTTTACATCTCTTCCCTGTACGGGGGACCCAACCTTTTCCCTGTCGGGTCTCCGTTGTCGTTGGGGCCTAGCACCGTGGAGCGGCCTCCAGCCGGAACGACCTGGGGGCTCCAGTCGCGGAGCCTGCGGCTCGCCATCGTGGAGCTGGCCGGCTTCGGAGCGTGGAGAGCTGTGGTGGCGCACGGCTGCAACCCGACTTCGGAGCTCGGAGGCTCCAGCTGCAGACCCGGTGGACGGTGACATCGGGAGCTCGTGGGTCCCTTGTGGGAGACCGCTTTTCGGAGCTCCTGCAATGGCAACTTCTCCCGCCCGAATCATGGGGTTGGAAACGATCTGCAGTGGGGCCATACATCGCCCGATGCGGCTTTAATGGCCGCTGGACTTACCATAACTCGCCCGCCGGGGGCTTTAACATCAAGACCCGGAGCAGGGCCTTACATCGCCCGGCGCAGCCTTAATGGCCGCTGGACTTACCATAACTCGCCCGCCGGGGGCTTTAACATCGGGTGACGAATAAAGAACAGGGGAGAGACAAGACTTTGCCTTCCATCACAGTGAGGGGGGTTTGGAGATTCACTGTGATGGATGTTTATGTAAATTGTGTTAATTGTGTGTCTAAGTATTTTCATGTTTGTATGACTGCAGAAACTTAATATTGTTTGAACTTGGGTTCAAATGACAATAAATGTTATTCTATTCTATTCTATTCTCTCCCTATAGCTCACACCTTCTAGTCCTGGCAACATCCTCGTAAATCCTTTCTCAACCATTTCAAGCTTGACAATATCTTTCCTATAACACGGTGCCCAGAACTGAACACAATATTCTAAATGCGGTCTCACCAACGTCTTATACAACTGCAACATGACCTCCCAACTTCTATACTCAATACTCTGACTGATAAAGGCCCAAGTGTCTTCATGGGTGGCCGGTGTTTTCAACCATCCTGGATGTCCAGCCACTGTTTAGTTTAGTTTAATAATAATAATAATGGATGGGATTTATATAGCGCCTTTCTAATACTCAAGGCGCTTTACATCGCATTATTCATTCACTCCTCAGTCACACTCGGTGGTGGTAAGCTACTTCTGTAGCCACAGCTGCCCTGGGGCAGACTGACGGAAGCGTGGCTGCCAATCTGCGCCTACGGCCCCTCCGACCACCACCAATCACTCACACACATTCACACACAGGCAAAGGTGGGTGAAGTGTCTTGCCCAAGGACACAACGACAGTATGCACTCCAAGCGGGATTCGAACCGGCTACCTTCCGGTTGCCAGCCGAACACTTAGCCCATTGATACAGCGCGAAAACAGGCCCTTCGGCCCACCGAGTCCGTGCTGACCAGCGATCACCCCGTACACTAGCTTAGTTTAGAGATACAGCGCGGAAACAGGCCCTTCGGCCCATCAAGTCCGCGCCGACCGCACATTAACACCATCCTACACACACTAGGGTCAATTTACAATTTTACCAAGCCACGTCTTTGGAGTGTGGGAGGAAACCGAAGATCCCGGAGAAAACCCACACGGACACAGGCTGAACGTACAAACATTGTGAAGTTTATTCATTAGCCAAATCCTATGAAAGGTTGTTATCTACTACATAATGATACTCATAAATGACAAGCGTTACATTAAGCACCTAGATTCTTTTTGCTACAACAAATTATTGGAATCATCAAAGACTTCAGCGCAGTGATATTATTCCAAGTCTGTTGCATCTTTTTTCAAACGGTGGAAGAAAATAATGTTCAAATGCTATCAATGTAAAAGATCAGAAGAAACCAGGAGATGGTGGGGAGGATGTACTATAATACGGGCCTGATAGCAGTGGAGTGATCCATAAAGCCATCGTGCTGCAGGAGCAAGCGTTGTGTTGTTATCCGTCACTGTGCAAAGATGAAACGTTACGGTGACATTTGTCGTCACGCCTCTCACTAACCAGAGCCGCATGAAGAGGTTGCCAAGAAAAAAGGCAGCGGTGCCGAGTGAAGAGCCATTTCACCCCGGTGGGAATATTTTTGACAATTGATAAGTTGATAACAGCTCAAGCCTTCACAGAGAGAGCTCGCTCCGACTCTTAGTCGCAACAACTTATTTTGGCCACGGTTACTTTGGTGGCAAGAACAGGAAAGTAGACTATTATCTGAATGGTGGCCGATTAGGAAAGGGGGATATGCAACGAGACCTGGGTGTCATGGTACACCAGTCATTGAAAGTCGGCATGCAGGTACAGCAGGCAGTGAAGAAGGCGAATGGTATGTTAGCATTCATAGCAAAAGGATTTGAGTATAGGAGCAGGGAGGTTCTACTGCAGTTGTACAGGGTCTTGGTGAGACCACACCTGGAGTATTGCGTACAGTTTTGGTCTCCTAATCTGAGGAAAGACATTCTTGCCATAGAGGGAGTACAGAGAAGGTTCACCAGACTGATTACTGGGATGGCAGGACTTTCATATGAAGAAAGACTGGATAGACTCGGCTTGTACTCGCTAGAATTTAGAAGATTGAGGGGGGATCTTATAGAAACTTACAAAATTCTTAAGGGTACACAAAAAAGCTGGAGAAACTCAGCGGGTGCAGCAGCATCTATGGAGCGAAGGAAAAAGGCAACGTTTCGGGCCGAAACCCTTCTTCAGACTTCTTTAGTCTGAAGAAGGGTTTCGGCCCAAAACGTTGCCTGCTGCTGCACCTGCTGAGTTTCTCCAGCTTTTTTTGTGTACCTTCGATTTTCCAGCATCTGCAGTTCCTTCTTAAAAATTCTTAAGGGGTTGGACAGGCTAGATGCAGGAAGATTGTTCCCGATGTTGGGGGAGTCCAGAGCCCAGGGGCCACAGTTTAAGAATAAGGGGTAAGCCATTTAGAACGGAGACGAGGAAACACTTTTTCACCCGGAGAGTGGTGAGTCTGTGGAATTCTCTGCCTCAGAGGGCGGTGGAGGCCGGTTCTCTGGATACTTTCAAGAGAGAGTTAGATAGGGCTCTTAAAGATAGCGGAGTCAGGGGATATGGGGAGAAGGCAGGAACGGGGTACTGATTGGGGATGATCAGCCATGATCACATTGAATGGCAGTGCTGGCTCGAAGGGCCGAATGGCCTCTACTCCTGCACCTATTGTCTATTGTTTAATTCCATTAAAACTAGTCCCTGGCAGTGGCCTGAGTGGAACAGGCCCATTATGATGTGGTGGATCTTTGTGTTAAATGTGTACCGTGTTTTTGTGCGTTCTTTTTCATTGTACCGCTCCTGGCAAATTCATTTCACTTCCACTTTATGTGCAAGTGACGAATAAAACTGATTGATTGATTGATTAAACATAGTGTGAACGCCAGCACACTCTCAGCCACGCATCCAAACTAATTTTCAAGATTCAAGAGAGTTTATTGTCATGTGGCCCAGATAGGACAATGAAATTCTTGCTTTTAAAGCCCTTCTCCGCTGCCCACAGCCATTCCCCCGCGATTCGGTAAACGACAGTGAATCCAGGAGCTACGTACGGTGGGGCAGAGTACGCTGGCCTCCTACACCGTCGCTGTGGGATCAAAGCAGCGTGAATATCTCAACCCGCTCCTCTCCCCACGTCCATGTTGAAGCAAGCAATCACTTTGATGACAGCTTGTCCGTTCTGTCAGCGACACTGCAATTCTGCTGACCTTCACATCTCCATAAATCCCAGCCCGTTCGCAAATATTAGTGGCTTCCGCTGAGCGATTGACTTATTAATACATCAAAAGGCACAGACAAGAAATTACTCTGAACTAACGACGCACGATCCGGCAAGGCAGGTAGCTGGGAAATTAGACCTCCACTGACATCATTATCTCATCTTAAACAGAAGCACATCCTCTTGTCGAGCTGACAGAAATAACAAGGGAACACTGTTCCTTCTCTGGAGAGAACATAGAACGTCTTTAACGCCGGCTAGAAGCTGCAGAGATGTGCGGGGAGGAACTGCAGGTGCCGGTTTGGACAGAAAATGCTGGAGTAACTCGGCGGGACAGGCAGCATCCCTGGAGAGAAGGAATGGGTGACGTTCCCTCCATCCAGAGACGCTGCCTGACCCGCTGAGTTACTCCAGCATTTTCTGTCCATCTGCGGTGTAAACCGGCATCTCCAGTTCCTTCCTGCACATTTGGTCCGCTCCACGGCGAAATCTCCTCAAGGTGTGAAGAAGTTCTCCTCCTCTCTCCGACAAGAGTTCAGCAACAACCTCTCTCACTGCTCCCCCTCGTGAAACTGCAGAGGAATGTGGATGTAGCCCAGTCCATCACACACACCACACTCCCCACCATTGTAGATGTAGCCCAGTCCATCACACACACCACACTCCCCACCATTGTAGATGTAGCCCAGTCCATCACACACAGACCACACTCCCCACCATTGTAGATGTAGCCCAGTCCATCACACAGACCACACTCCCCACCATTGTAGATGTAGCCCAGTCCATCACACAGACCACACTCCCCACCATTGTAGATGTAGCCCAGTCCATCACACAGACCACACTCCCCACCATCGACAACATCCACACTTCACGCAGCCTCATCAATAATCAATATTTGTCTTTTTTTGTCACGTATGTAACAGCGTGGTGACATTATTTTTGCATATATTACACATGCGGGTATTATTGCCGCCATATTCAAAGCCCAGAGTCCAGTCGGCCCGCGTACTCGATGTACTGGAACAGTTCCGGCCAACCAACATCCCTTTCACCTCTCCTCTCCTCTCTGTTCCTCTCCTCTCCTCACCTTACCTCCCCTCCCCTCCCCTCTCCTCTCTCCTCCCCTCCCCTCTCCACCCCTCTCCTCCCCTCCCCTCTCCTCTCCTCACCTTACCTCCCCTCCCCTCTCTCCTCTCCAACCCTCTCCTCCCCTCTCCTCTCCTCCCCTCTCCTCTCCTCCCCTCTCCTCTCCTCCCCTCCCCTCCCCTCCCCTCCCCTCTCCTCCCCTCCCCTCCCCTTCCCTCTCCTCCCCTCCCCTCTCCTCTCCTCCCCTCTCCTCCCCTCTCCTCCGCTCCCATTCCCTCTCCTCCCCTCACCTTCCCTCTTCTCTCCTCTCCTCTCCTCCCCTCTCCTCTCCTCCCCTCCCCTCTCCTCCCCTCCTCTCCCCTCCTCTCCCCTCTCCTCTCCTCCCCTCATCTCACCTCTCCTCCCCTCTCCTCCGCTCCCATTCCCACTCCTCCCCTCACCTTACCTCTTCTCTCCTCCCCTCCCCTCCCCTCTCCTCTCCTCTCCTCCCCTCCCCTCCCCTCCCCTCCCCTCCCCTCCCCTCCCCTCCCCTCCCCTCTCCTGGCCGTTCTTTGTGCCTCGGCCTTGAAGGCGCTAGAAGCATCACCACGGTTCACCCTCCGACCCGTGGGAGAGCAGCCAACACAATCAAAGACTTGTCCCAGCCGGTCGTTCCTCCTCCTTGCTCCCACCCGGATATGGCTGCAGGTCCAGAAGCTTGAAAGTGCTTTGAGAGACTTAAGCGAGTGTAGCGATTGTAATATGAGTTTGTAGATGTGCTTCTGTGGCCAACACGCAAAGAATCGCCTGTGTTGGGGGCCATGCGTGAGGCTACCAGTAGATGCTGGATATCATTAATGATAGGAGCAGAATTAGGCCATTCGGCCCATCATGACAACTCTGCCATTCAATCACGGCTGATCTATCTCTCCCTCCTAATCTCCTGCCTTCTCCCCATAACCCCTGACACCCGTACTGATCTAGAATCGTTCAGTCTGAAGAAGGGCCTCGACCCCGAAACGTCACCTATTCCTTCGCTCCATAGATGCTGCCTCACCCATTGAGTTTCTCCAGCATTTTTGGGCTACCTTCGATTTTTCCAGCATCTGCAGTTCTTCCTTAAATAAGAATCTCTGCTTTAAAAATATCCACTGACTTGGCCTCCACAGCCGTCTGTGGCAAAGAATTCCACAGATTCACCACCCTCTGATGAAATAAATTCCTCCTCACTCCTTCCTAAAAGAACGTCCTGTAATTCTGAGGCTGTGACCTCTGGTCCTGGACTCTCCCACCAGTGGAAACATCCTCTCCACATCCACTCTATCCAGGCCTTTCACTATTCCGTAAGTTTCAATGAGGTTCCCCCTCATCCTTCTAAACTCCAGCAAGTACAGTCCCAGTGCTGTCAAACGCTCATCATAGGTTAATGCAGATGTTAGTAATTTTATTGGCCAAGTATTCACATACAAGGAATTTGCCTTGGTGCTCCGCCCACAAGTAACAACATGACATACAGTGACAGTTACGAATGACTCAGTAAACTCTAAACATTAATAATAATAAAACATTCATGATAAAACACCATTGATCAAGCATGTGAACCAACAAAATACCAGATCAAAGGGAGGCTACAGATTTTTGGCTGTTGAGTAGAGCAACTACTCGTGGATAAAAACTGTTTTTATGTCTGGCTGTGGCAGCTTTGACAGTCCGGAGTCGCCTTCCAGAGGGAAGTGATTCAAAGAGTTTGTGGCCAGGGTGAGAGGGGTCAGAGATGATCTTGCCCGCTCGCTTCCTGGCCCTTGCAGTGTACAGTTCATCAATGGAGGGAAGGTTGCAGCCAACAATCTTCTCTGCTGATCGGACGATTCGCTGCAGCCTCCAGGTGTCGTGCTTCTGAGAAGTTATCTTAGAAGTTAAAGTTACAGGACGCCGGATGGTGCGATACTAAAAATAATCATCAGAAACTGAGTGCAGCCTCGACTTCTGGGATGGATTCATCCTCTCAATCTTCATTTGTGGATGAGAGGGCCACTTAATCAAATACATTCCAGCATTATTAAACCATCCACCGATAACTCATCATTCCTAATTGTGCCCCAAGGAACAGGCTGAATATTTGGTGGTTATCGAACACTAAGAAAATTTGTCATGTTCACCATATGGACACGATCGAACGGTAAGACTGGAAGTTGTTTAAACAACTGTGGACAATCTAGTTTAGTTTAGAGATACAGCGCGGAAACAGGGCCTGACCGTCGATCACCCTGTACACTAGCACTATCCCTCATCAACTCGTGGCAACTTACAAACCGGGGCCAAATCACCGACCAACCCACACGTCTTTGGAGTGTGGGGGGAAACCGGAGCAGGCGGAGCACACCTGACCCGCTGAGTTACTCCAGCACTCTGTGTAATGTCACCTATCCATGTTCTCCACAGATGCTGCCTGATCCGCTTTCTATTTACCAATGTCTAGAAGATTGAGGGGGGATCTTATAGAAACTTACAAAATTCTTAAGGGGTTGGACAGGCTAGATGCAGGAAGATTGTTCCCAATGTTGGGGAAGTCCAGAACAAGGGGTCACAGTTTAAGGATATGTGGGAAATCTTTTAGGACCGAGATGAGAAAAACATTTTTCACACATCTGTGGAATTCTCTGCCACAGAAGGTACTTGAGGCCAGTTCATTGGCTATATTTAAGAGGGAGTTAGATGTGGCCCTTGTGGCTAAAGGGATCAGGGGGTATGGAGAGAAGGCAGGTACAGGATACTGAGTTGGATGATCAGCCATGATCATATTGAATGGCGGTGCAGGCTCGAAGGGCCGAATGGCGTACTCCTGCACCTATTTTCTATGTTTCTATGTTCAACGGTAACATGACGCTCCACATTGTATCCTCAATTCCCTGAATGATGCGGGCCACAATATTCTTGCGGACATCCTGCAGGAATTGGATCTGTCGGTACAACGGGTCTGTATCACGAGATTGATCCCGAGGATGGCAGGACTGTCATATGAGGAAAGATTGAAAAGACTAGGCTTCTATTCACTGGAGTTTAGAAGGATGAGGGGTGATCTTATAGAAACATATAAAATTATAAAAGGACTGGACAAGCTAGATGCAGGAAAAATGTTCCCAATGTTGGGCGAGTCCAGAACCAAGGGCCACAGTCTTAGAATAAAGGGGAGGTCATTTAAGACTGAGGTGAGAAAATACTTTTTCACCCAGAGAGTTGTGAATTTGTGGAATTCCCTGCCACAGAGGGCAGTGGAGGCCAAATCACTGGATGGATTTAAGAGAGGGTTAGATAGAGCTCTAGGGGCTAGTGGAGTCAAGGGATATGGGGAGAAGGCAGGCACGGGTTATTGATAGGGGACGATCAACCATGATTCACAATGAATGGCTCGAAGGGCCGAATGGCTTCCTCCTGCACCTATTTTCTATGTCTATGTTTCTATGTAACATGTGTGAGTGCTTGGTGCGGTATTAAGCTGGTTGTCGATTCCATTCTGTGCTTTTACTCCAGTTTCTAATTAAAACAGTGTAATTAAGAAGTAGTTTATCTTTATGGATTAACTCTGTAATAGTGAGTTTCAGCCTGACAAACAATCCCCATGCAAACACTATGTTTCTCTTGGCTTTACTCCCTTAATAACCTGAACTGCGGGCCACTGGGTTTGTCCTGCAGAGGATTAGTTAAGTGTAGTTTAGAGATGCAATGTGGAAACAGGACATCCGGCCCACCGAGTCCGCACAGCCCAGCGATCCCCGCACACTAATACTACCCGACACACACCAGAGACAATTTACAATCATACCAAGCCGATTAACCTACATACCTGTACATCTTTGGAGTGTGGGAGGAAACTGAAGGTCTCGGAGAAAACCCACGCGTGTCACACACGGGGAGAACGTGCGAACTCTGTACAGACAGCACCCGTAGTCGGGATCGAACCCGGGTCTCTGGCGCTGCAAGTGCTGTAAGGCACCAACTCTACCGCTGCGCCACCGTGCCACTCAGTATTGAGAGTGTGTGATAGATATGGAGTGTGAACAGGTGAAGTCAGGATTTAACAACATGAAAGACAATGTTGGGGTAACCTGTGGCCTTTGGAGCGAGTGGCTGGTTGAGGCCAGATGGCTTCACGCCGTGACACCTCCAGAAATGCGTTACAATCTCATCTTCCTGCCACCAGGCCTCTTCATCACTCAGGCACTTCATTTCCCATGCAAACAACAACTCGTTCTCACCCCGACCTCAACCTCATCCTTCCTAACGCAAGCCTGGGGCAGGCGATCGCCAAATACGCGGCTAAACGTGCAAGAGAAGAGAGGGGAACAATTCCCGTACTCAGTGAACTGTGGCGAATCTTTCACTTGGTGGTCCAGACAAAATAACACGGGCTGACGGCACACTCGAGCGCTGGCGGATGTGAGTGAGAGCGGTCACGCTCACAGTGGGCACTTCACCACATCAGAGCAGATACACAATCCTCCGTCATTATTGAGCTCTCAGCAGTTCACTGATGAGTCCGGCAAAAGGCAATTTCTTTCCCCTATCGCCTCTCCGCGTGAGAGAGAAACACTGCTCCTCTCTGCAGGCTGCCATCTGTCAGGCAAGATCAGTAGGCCAGGCTACCGACAGCAAGAACAGCAACTGCTTGCCGTGCCTTTAATGTTTCAAATCATCACATGGGAGAGATTTTAAAATCTGACACAAAGCAACAGAAAGAAAATGTTAACAGGGGACTCGAGGAAGAGCAGGAGGTGGTTTTCAAACAGAGTGCTGGAGTAACTCAGTGGGTCAGGCAGCATCTGTGGAGAACATGGATAGGTGACGTTTCACAGAGTGCTGGAGTAACTCAGCGGGTCAGGCAGCATCTGTGGAGAACATGGATAGGTGACGTTTCACAGAGTGCTGGAGTAACTCAGCGGGTGCAGCAGCATCTATGGAGCTAAGGAAATAGGCAACGTTTCGGCCCGAAACGTTGCCTATTTCCAGAAGGGTTTCGGCCCGAAACGTTGCCTATTTCCTTAGCTCCATAGATGCTGCTGCACCATAACTCAGTGGGTCAGACAGCATCTGTGGAGAACATGGATAGGTGACGTTTCACAGAGTGCTGGAGTAACTCAGCGGGTCAGGCAGCATCTGTGGAGAACATGGATAGGTGACGTTTCCGATTGGGACACTTCTGAGTGGTCAGTCAGAAGAAGGGTCCCGAACTAAAATGCTGTTCTCCAGCGATGCTGCCTGACCCATTGAATTACTCCAGCATTTTCCTTTTATCTTTGGGTGCCTACCATCATCTGCAGTTCCTTCCTGCACATAGAACGTTACCTATCTATGTTCTCCAGAGAGATGCTGAGTAACTTCAGTAATTTGTGTCTTTTTAAGAAGAAATTAATGGATCCGACAGATTTAGAGGGATGCGGGCCAAACGCAGGCAGGTGGGACTAGTGTCGATGGGACATGTTGGCCGGTGTGGGCATGTTGGGCCGATGGGCCTGTTTCCACACTGTATCACTCTAAGAAAATGTTAGGTATAGGTTTTTTGCTTATTGTTGTCACGTGTACAATGAAACTCTTTTCAATGAGATCAGATAACATTCTCTGGCGCTTAGAAGGATGAGGGGAGATCTTACAGAAACATATAAAATTATAAAAGGACTGGACAAGCTAGATGCCGGAAAAATGTTCCCAATGTTGGGCGAGTCCAGAACCAGGGGCCCCAGTCTTAGAATAAAGGGGAGGTCATTTAAGACTGAGGTGAGAAAAAACATTTTTCACCCAGAGAGTTGTGAATTTATGGAATTCCCTGCCACAGAGGGCAGTGGAGGCCAAGTCACCGGATGGATTTAAGAGAGAGGTAGATAGAGCTCTAGGGGCAAGTGGAGTCAAGGGATATGGGGAGAAGGCAGGCACGGGTTATTGATTGGGGACGATCTGCCATGATCACAATGAATGGCGGTGCAGGCTCGAAGGGTCGAATGGCCTCCTCCTGCACCTATTTTCTATGTTTCTATGTAATATCGTACATAAACGGAATCAAGGCAAACTCCAGTACAACAGGTGGAGCAAAGGGGAAGATACAGAGTGCAGAATATAGTTCTCAGCATTGTAGCGCATCAGTTCCACAGACAAAGTCCAATGTCCACAATGGGGTAGAGGTGAGTCGGATAGTACCCTAGCTTATGGAAAGGCCGTTCAGAAGCCTGATGACAGAGGGGAAGAAGCTGTTCCTCAGTGAATTCACAAACACAAGGTCCTTGCAGGTTATGGTACGTGAATGAATCTGTTCCCCGTTCTTCATTATACAACTTGAATCTTCATCTGTACCTTGGCACACGTGACAATCAACTAAACTAAACTAAACTTGTGCTGGAAGGAACTGCAGATCCTTGTTTAAACTGAAGATAGACACAAAAAGCTGGAGTAACTCAGCGGGACAGGCAGCATACCTAGAGAGAAGGAATGGGTGACGTTTCGGGTCGAGACCCTTCCTCAGACCCGTTGGTCATTCCTACATCTGACATTCCAACACATGCTTCTTTCCCGTCTCAACAGATGTTAGTAATTCTGTTATCG